>NC_064638.1:121147859-121451442 GCF_023864345.2 Schistocerca serialis cubense | reverse complement strand
AAAAATATTCAATATGAGTGTATTTCAAAGAGAATATGAACAAAGATAACACATTTAAACATTATACATAGGTTGGAGCTTAAATAGTAGGAACACTGGTGTGGAGACAGTATGCAATGGAATCTACTATTGTCGCTGGTAGCATTCGTTTTTGACATACCTACCAAGCTCCGAGCAAGTGGACTCGGCCGTCGCGCGTCCCGACGTGCGCACAATCGAGGGAAAAACAGTCACTTGTAGCGAGCGGTCTAACGTAACGGTGTCACTATGTTTTCGAAACAGGAACAACGGAGCTGGATCAAGATTGAATGTGCCAGAGGTCGTGCAGCACGACAGTGTCATCAAGGTCTTCAAGAGGCGTGCGGGGAACCGGCATTGCCGTACAAAACAGTGGCACGTTGGGTAAAAGCCTTCAACGAAGGTCGGCAAACTGTGGCAGACATCCATCGGGCAGGTCGTCCTAGCGTCCCTGAAGAAGAAGTGCATGCTGTTGCCGCGTTAGTGGACAGTGATCGACGCCATACGATTCGTGAGCTCGCCCACGAAACCGGATTAGCGCATACGACTGTGCTTCGCATCCTGAAGGAACGCCTGGGCATGCGAAAAATTGCATCACGTTGGGTTCCGCATGACTTGACGGAAACGCAGAAATGGATGCGTTACGACGCTGCTCAGACGCACTTGGAGCGCTATGAGCGCGAAGGAGAGGCTTTCTTACGCCGTATCGTAACACTGGATGAGACATGGGCCACATCGTACGAACCAAAATTGAAACGCCAATCCAACGAATGGTGTCATTATGGCTCGTCGCGAAAGTCGAAAGCGCGTCAGAACCCCAGTATGGTGAAAGTTTGGTGATTCTCGTGTACGACTGTAATGGTGTTATCGTAACGCATTACGTTCCTCTGCGGCAGACCGTCAATGCACAGTATTACTGTTCGTTTTTGGAGCATCACCTGCGACCAACTTTACGAAAGAAGCGGAGACACTTTCTGAGCAACCCACCCATCATCTTGCAAGACAATGCGCGGGTGTATACAGCGCAAGCTGTGGCTGCTCTGTTCGGTCGATGGGACTGGGAAGTACTGTACCATCCACCATACTCTCCGGACTTAAGTCCTTGTGACTTTGATTTGATTCCGAAGATGAAGGAACCACTTCGTGGCATTCGCTTCAGAACTGTTCCAGGGATTCGACAGGCAGTAGACCGCTCCATTCGCACCGTCAAAAGAACAGGCTCTGCTAACGGTATACTAAGTCTTTCACATTGCTGGCAACGGGTTCTATACAACGCTGATGACTACTTTGCAGGACAATAACAGGTGCAAACATGTAACTCTTTTCTCTCGAATGAGAAACAGCCCACAGTTCCACTAACTATGTTTATTCTAAACCTTGACCATGGTTTCAGTTATAATAATATAGCCTTCTTCAGAAGTCCTAAAAAGTGATCAAACTAACATCTAGACCAGTAATACAATCTATACATAAACTTCTAAAATCACGTATGTGATAACATATTACTTACATAAGCTTTTAAAAATGAAAAAGTCTTAGCCCAGCGGCTGCGTCAAGATCAATAAAATTTGCGCCACCACACCCACTTGGCCACCGTGCGCCTAGCATAACAGATGTAGTGGCGGAGGACATACCATGTCATATGTAGTTTTAGTTATGATCGAAACGGGCTTATGTCTGTTGAAGTTATTTTATTTTATTGATCTTGATGTAGCCCCTGGGCTACGACATTTTTCATTTTCAAAAGCTTATGTAAGTAATATGTTACCACATGCGTAATTTTAGAAGTTTATGTATAGATTGTATTACTGGTCTAGATGTTAATTTGATCACCTTTTAGGACTTCTGAAGAAGGCTGCATCATTATAGCTGGAACCACGGTCAAGGTTTAAAATAAACATAATTAGTGCAACTGTGGGCTGTTTTTCATTCGAAACAATTTCGTAACGGTTTGCTGGTGTTGCTCCCATGATGAAAATAATAAGTCTTTTGTATCGGTTGTGAATAAATAGTTGCCACTATTTGAGTTCCAAACCTCGTATGAATAAAATAATGCGAAGTACACAAGGCGAAAAAGACCAAAAAGCAGTTCTCATTAAATAACGTCTAAACTGTAATTAAAAATAAATTACTAGTACGAATGGGCAAAAAAATAACTGTAGAATTGTATTTACCTATCGAAATACTCAAAGTGATTATCAGCATATAGTAGTGGATTAAATATATTCCTTGCACGTATGCCTTATAAAGATTTGAACTATATATAAAAATTAGAAAAAATGCATACAAAGAGTGTCTTGTTGGAATCATAGATTGCTGAGTTGATTAGTGAAAGACAAAGTAGAAAACTTAATACGATGAAATTGTGAATTAGAGTTTGCGCAAGTGTGTACAAATGCATATCAGTTGAAACTTGATTGTGTTTTAGTCGTTGCAGCAATTAAAATGACTGCCATAAGGACTGTAATGTAAAGAAAGTTCCATATGCATACCTCAATACAAGACAACTGTCACATGCAGTACCTTGGGTGTAGTGTGGTTTGTCCAGGTAAAAGGTGGGTGGGATTGTGTTGAGCGTGTGGGGAGAGCAGAAGAGGAGATTGGAGATGGCATGCAGACACATGTACCGCACCCACCTGAGAGCACTAGGAGTGATGCAGCTGTCAACCACATAGGCTCTCGTCAGCCGACCATTACACAGCTATTTGATGGCGTTACATTGTGGAACAGTGGCCTACTACTGCACTCATTACTGACATCTGCACCACATGATAGTATGTGCATTCCCCATGTGGTGCACTATGAGCCACGTGCACGAATTTGGTTGCAAGGTGTACTTTGGTCGACTCCATCTACGGGTGTTCATTGCTTCAGTTCAGTGCAAGTTTCTGAGCTGGAAGCGAGCAGGTGCATGGGTTGTGCCTCGTGCCCTGTCGTCAGGCAGGTGGGTGAGACACGGCATCTACAACAGGCAGCTTACACCTGGGTGTGTCACGTCGACCCTCCTCGTCCGCCTCCCTGGGCAGGTCTTATGTCAAAGCGGTAGGGGGATCAGAACAAAATGTCAAGACACTCTGTGACCAAAACGGTACTGAAAAAGAGGATGACAGACTAAAGGCCGAAATACTAAATGTCTTTTTCCAAAGCTGTTTCACAGAGGAAGACTGTACTGTAGTTCCTTCTCTAGATTGTCACACAGATGGCAAAATGGTAGACATCGAAATAGATGACAGAGGGATAGAAAAATAATTAAAATCGCTCAAAAGAGGAAAGGCCGCTGGACCTGATGGGATACCAGTTCGATTTTACACAGAGTACGCGAAGGAACATGACCCCCTTCTTGCAGCGGTGTACCGTAGATCTCTAGAAGAGCGTAGCGCTCCAAAGGATTGGAAAAGGGCACAGGTCATCCCTGTTTTCAAGAAGGGACGTCGAACAGAGGTGCAGAACTATAGACCTATATCTCTAACGTAGATTAGTTGTAGAATTTTGGAACACGTATTAACGTTCGAGTATAATGACTTTTCTGGAGACGAGAAATCTACTCTGTAGGAATCAGCATGGATTTGGAAAAAGACGATCGTGTGAAACCCAGCTCGCGCTATTCGTCCACGAAACTTAGAGGGCCACAGACACGGGTTCCCAGGTAGATGCCGTGTTTCTTGACTTCTGCAAGGCGTTCGATGCAGTTCCCCACAGTCGTTTAACGAACAAAGTAAAAGCATATGGACTATCAGATCAATTGTGTAATTGGATTGAAGATTTCCTAGATAACAGAATGCAGCATGTCACTCTCAATGGAGAGAAGTCTTCCGAAGTAAGAGTGATTTCAGGTGTGCCGCAGGGGAGTGTCGTAGGACCGTTGCTATTCACAATATACATAAATGACCTTATGGATAACATCGGAAGTTCACTGAGGCTTTTTGAGGATGATGCTGTACTATATCGAGAGGTTGTAACAATGAAAAATTGTTCTGAAATGCGGGAGGATCTGCAGCGAATTGACGCATGGTGCGGGAAATGGCAATTGAAGCTCAGTGTAGACAAGTGTAATGTGCTGCGAATACATAGAAAGAAAGAGCCTTCATCATTTAGCTACAATATAGCAGGTCGGCAACTGGAAGCAGTTAATTCCATAAATTATCTGGGAGTACGTATTAGAAGTGATTTAAAATGGAATGATCACATAAAGTTGATCGTCGGTAAAGCAGATGCCAGACTGAGATTCATTGGAAGCATCCTAAGGAAATGCAATCCGAAAACAAAGGAAGTATGTAACAGTACACTAGTTCGCCCACTGCTTGAATATTACTCACCAGTGTGGGATCCGTACCAGATAGGGTTGATAGAAGAGGTAGAGAAGATCCAACGGAGAGCAGCGCGCTTCGTTACAGGATCATTTAATAATGTCGAAAGCGTTACGGAGATGATAGATAAACTCCAGTGGAAGACTCTGCAGGAGAGACGCTCAGTAGCTCGGTACGGTCTTTCGTTGAAGTTTCGAGAACATACCTTCACCGAGGAGTCAAGCAGTATATTCCTCCCTCCTACGTATATCTCGCGAAGAGACCATGAGGACAAAATCAGAGAGATTAGAGCCCACACAGAGGCATACCGACAATCTTTCTTTCCACGAACAATAGGAGACTGGAATAGAAAGGAGAACCGATAGAGGTACTCAAATTACCCTCCGCCACGCACCGTCAGGTGGCTTGCGGGTTATGGAAGTAGATGTAGATGTAGAGTCCTGTAACGCTGGAGCGTGCCAGACTCCCATGGTGTGCCACGGCATCGTCATGTCTGGCACGACCCATATCTGTGAATGGGCCTCACACCTGTCTGCTACGCCTTCTCATCGACAGTGAAAGTTGCTGTGGTCAGGAATTATGTCACCTTGGTCGTTCGGGGAATGTCTCTGGCCACGCGCTGCAAATCAGTCGCCCGCTCATCTATTCTCTCCCTCCAGCTCACCCCTATGGTGACCATTCAGGTATCGGGCTGCACAATGTCCCTTCTCGAGCTCCATTGTGGACCACTGTACAACACTGTTGCATTCTGTTTTTAGTGCATTGTCCACAAGCCTTACAAGTATGATAAACCATTATTGAACATACACTGGCGTCCAAAATTAAAGCAACAAACGGAACTTTTGCAAAGCTGCGTTTATTTTGCCACAAAGCAATATAAATAAGTAATAGTTGGAACGATTTTACTTAGCACCTGTTTTGTTTAACCTTTAAATCTAAAGAGGGTGGAAGGGCTGACCCAATAAAGTGAATATTTCAATTACAATGAGTTTATTAACTATCCAAAACAATCTCACATAAAATTTGACAGGTGCCACTCGGACAAGATTATTTCAAAGACATTCATTACATAAAATCATAAGCAAGTTAATAAATCATTATCCCACAATATCCCGCCAAAATTGACAAAAGCCACTAGGCCTGAATTTAACCATAACTTTAACAAAACAACTCCAGTTAAGACACGTTATTTAACCAATTCCAAACTTTAACATTACATGTAAAATAACAATTGACACACGGCCTCAACACGAATACATCAGACATATTTATTAAACGTAACTTGTAAAATCTTGCAGAGCGAACCACGAAATTATTCAAATGCCCATTGGCTTGTAAGATAGACTTTTAGGGCATAGAAAGTTACAACTTTGTGCGATCATAAATATGTAAAACCAGAAGCAAGGTTCAAATGGCTCTGAGCACTATGGGACTTAACTTCTGACGTCATCAGTCCCCTAGAACTTAGAACTACTTAAAGCTAACTAACCTAAGGACATCACACACATTCATGTCCGAGGCAGGATTCGAGCCTGCGACCGTAGCGGTTGCGTGGTTCCAGACTGAAGAGCCTAGAACCGCTCAGCCACCCCGGCCGGCCGTAAGCAAGACCCAAGCTTGTAAGTTTAACCACGAACGGTGAAACCGACACAGAGACCTATCTTCGAACCAAGACATGGCTCTGTTTGCAACCCCACGTCGAGTAGACCACCCGACCGAAGACGAACACGCGAGCTCAGGTGAAGTCCACCGCCCGTAAGCCAAACTTGTAATCTAAAGGGAAGCCCTGTGCTTCGGTTGCCCGCTGCCTCAGCTCACTGAAACACAGGCCGTACCCGACAACAGAAGGCAGAAAAACTTTTCTTAACTTTAACATTTAAGATTGATCAGTAAACTATATAAAATCAAGGCTCAACAACAACTAATTTCACTCGCAAATGCTTCTTTAAGTGAAATAGTACTTGATAAACAAACGCTAAGAATGGGAAATGAACTGGCTCACGAGAACTGACACTCACTAGAACTTAATGACACACACCTGCAAATACGAGGGGCGTTCAGAAAGTAAGCTCCGATCGGTCGCGAAATGGAAACGACTATGAAAATCCGATAAAGCTTTGCACAGATGTGTTGGGTAGTGTCTCTAGTATAGCCCCAGTTAGCATCACGTCGCTCTTCTCATTTCTGAGCTCGCAGTGAGTGCGTAAAGATGTCTAGAAAATAGTGTCTGCCGCCAAGTACGAGGGCCTGGTGAGAAATTTCGCCTGAAGCTATGCAGCTAACATTACATAACTGTCGTGCTGTTTCGTCTTCACGACAATTCTCAGCCGCATTCTGCAGGGGCAATGAAGATGCTCCTGCATCGTTTTCAAATGGAAATGTTAGATTACCCACAATACAGTCCGCAATTGTCTCCCCCTGAGTTTCATCTCTGGTCACATGAACCGCTGTCTTTGAAGACAACATTTTGACACAGACAACGAGGTGTAGGCCAGCGTGGAGAATTGGCGGAAAGCACTGGCGGCTGCCTTCTATGATGAGGCTATTGAAAAGTTGGTACAACGCTATGACAAAAGTCTCAGTCAGAACGGCGACTACGTAGAGAAGTAGCTGAAAGGTGTAGCTAATTGTTACAAGTAAAACATTTCTGATGTTCACTGTGGTTTCAATTTGGCAATCTATCGGAGCTTACTTTCTGAACAGGCCTCGTACATCGATATTATGCGGAAGTAGAGCACACGCTTAGTAATAGGCCTCAAATGAAATCGAACAAACATAACATCAAACGTCTTGCAACGTCTTACTGTACCAAGAGCGATCACAATCACAGTTAACTACGCGCTCTTAGTAGTTAGCGTACTTAACCGGGTCTCTTGATGCTGGGGCGATTTTGTGAAGATGTCAGACCATCACTTCGCAAGACCATAACAGCGTGTCCCTCCAAGAAAGTGGGCACATCACAGCTCACGAGGTTGCTGGAGAATGCACAGCGCCGGCCATCTCCCGCCTACTCCAGTACAACCATGTGACAATCGCCGCCCGCCCTCAGGCACGCCGTCTTCGCTTCTGCCCGCCAGCCAATCACCGACTCTCGCATCGCCGCGTTCCGTTCAAAGCGTTGTGTCCTCTCTCTCTACTCGCGTTCGGCACTGCCTTATATCTCGAGCCGGCCTAAGCCCAAAGACAAACCTCTGCACTAGGAAATCGATCGTAATCATATCAGAGATGCCACTGGCGCCAGTCCCGCCACACAGCTCAATATTAAAGCAGAAACAATGTAAAGAACACAGACCGTAAACAACCGGAACATGCATAAGGGTAGACTAAACGTTCTTCGTTTTTCCAACTTAACGGATTTGCACACACATTCCAGCAACTGGTTTATGTGCTCAGTGTGGGATGTGAACACCTCTGGCAGCAATACAAGCCCGACAAACAAAGTCTGCGTCCACAGCAGCTCGCAACAACCGCAGATGAGGTCCCAAGCTCTCGTCACGATACCTGACAGTAGTTGAACGTTGCCGATTCACCCATACTATTTCATGAAGAAGTGTTCGAGTGGTAAGTATAATCCCTGCTCACACCAGTAGGGATCCTCCTCGATATCGGTCTCGTTCCACAATTTTTGGATCCTGAAATCGTGTTCCACATTCGCTCCAGATGCGAATCCATCGGGAATCACTCTCCAGACTAAATCGTGACTCATCTGTGAAAACAGCATTGGTCCACTGTTCGAGAGACCTGGTGTAATGTTGATGACACCGCTCTAGACGTTCCCTTCTGTGAAGACACGTCAGAGGCAGACATACAGTAGGTCCCCGACAATAATGGCCTCTCTAAAGAAGCCTTCTACACACTATTTACTCTCTGACAATAAAGGCCAGTCTGTAGAAGCCTTCTGCACACCATTTGCCTCGATCCAACACGTCCAGTGGGTGCTGCGAGCTCGCATGACAGTTGCCGTGCAGTAGTAAGGCGGTACCGTCGTGCCCTTGCAGCCAAATAGCGGTCCTCTCTTCCGAAGCCACACTTGGTCTTCCGGATACGGTTTCAGTCTCTATAAACTAACACCACAAACGAGAAACAACAGAACGATTCACACTGAGCCACTGGGCATCATCAATTTGTGACTGTCCTGCTTCAGTTCTTTCTATGGCCCTAGACCGCAGACACTGGTAGGCATATTCTCTGTGCCATTCTGCACCGTCTCTGACTATGTACAAAGCGATTGTGGATGTGGGGCTACCCGGAAAACATTACCTCGTTTCATAGGTGCCCTGACGTCATCGTTGGCATGGTTGTCAGTTGACCAGAATGCATCTTCCGTGCAAAACACGATCGTACCGACATCTGGTTGACAGTTTGTATGATTATATCCTGAATTAGGACGGGGAAGTTGCGGTTTGTTGCTTTAATTTTGGACACCACTGTAGTGAAATACTTCAGATTCACATGTGCATGAAAGCTAAGAACGGCAAATACTATGCAGCTCAGTATCTCTCACTCTTGTCGGATGCAGAAAGGAACCAACTGATTAAAATCAGATGAGGATAACCTAACTTCTACACTCATAGATATCTATCTATGAACATGATATGTAAATTAATCCTCGTGTGTGCCGTAACTAGTGCATCAATCCCTAACTTGAAGTAGTGCTCATCATTACCGAAATCAGAAATCCATGTGTCACCACCTACTTCAGAAACTACCCTTATGAATTACGATGCACAAAAAATCGCCATGCAGGTAATTAAATGAAACATGCTGTTGTAATTATCCTAGTGCAACTAATAAGAAAGTATTTTTTTGTTTATATGTATTTCTATCTCATGAGCAGATTATGAATAATTCCCCCATTCCCTTTTTTGTATGTGTCAGGCCTAGGCCTCTTCCTGCTTTATTCTTCGCTTCCCTTCCATGAGGGCAACACCTGTAGACATACGAGGACTATTCGGAAAGTAAGGAACAATAGGTCGCGAAATGGAAACCAAGGTGAGAATCAGAACTGTTTTATTTGCAGCAATTAGCTATAACTTCCAGCTACTTATCTCCATAGTCGCCGATCCGACTTAGACGTTTGTCGTAGCGTTGTACCAACTTTCCAATACCCTCGTTATAGAAGGCAACCGCCAGTGCTTTCCGCCAATTCACTACGCTGGCCTGCAGCTCGTTGTCTGTGCCAAAATGTCGTCTTCATAGCCAGCGGTTTATGTGAGCAGAAATGAAACTCACGGGAAGATAATTGCGGGCTGTATTGTGGGTATAATAATGGCGTGTGACGAGGGCCTCCCATCGGGCAGACCGCTCGCCTGGTGCATGGCTTTCGATTTGACGTCACTGCGGCGACTTGCGCGTCGATGGGGATGAAATGATGATGAACACAACACCCAGTCCCTGAGGGAGAAAATCTCCGACCCAGCCGGGAATCGAACCCAGGCCCTTAGGATGGACAGTCTGTCGCGCTGACCACTCAGCTACCGGGGCTGACTGTTGTGGGTAAACAAACATTTCCAATCGAAAACGATGCAGGAGCCTCTTCATTGCGCCTGCAGAATGCGGCTGAGGATTGTCTTGAACAAGAAAACGCACGACAGTTATGTAATGTTGGCTGCCTAGCTTCAGGCGAAATTTCTCACCAGGCCCTCGTACTTGGCGGGAGACGCTATTGTTCTAGATATCTTTATGTGCTCCCTGTGTGCTCAGAACTAAAAAGAACGACGCAACGCGATAGACGGACATTTTAGAGACACTGCCCAACACATCTGTGCAAAACTTCATTGGATTTTCACTATCGTTTCCATTTCGCGACCGATCGTTCCTTACTTTCCGTGTACTTGCAACATGTCTCCCAAATACACTATGGTAAAAAAAAAATGGATATTGGCCGCCAGTTTCATCGACATGGCCGAAACTGAAAGCAAATGACAAAATAGGAGTGATACTACATAGTTCTCATTCAATGTCACAGAGCAGCCTGCTGTTTCCTCTGTGCTGCCCCACGGTGGGAACTCCCTCGTAAGATGGCTTATTCAGATGGCGTATCTCTCGTTTGGTTTCTGCGAGTTGTGGATCCAATTGTGATCTACATGCTGCCGATCAGGATGATTTGATTTCTGTGAAACTCATAAGATATTGTTAGTCATAAAGACTTGCTAGATGCTATTGTAGACTCAGTGCACACGAAATTTACGAAACGAATAAGCTAGTAAAGGCGGTGTGAAAAGATAGAGTCACAGTTCTGCTATCAGTATGGGGAACTTGTACAACGAACACGTCACTATCGGTCACTATAAATTGTTCACGGGCCCAATGGCGTTGTGACATCGTGACAGTCGCAAAACGACGGAGTGACCCTTCTCAGCTACGGCGAGGGTGCGCTCTATGGTTCCTTTAACACCTTAAGTATACGACTATGGACATTGGCGCTACCAAGCCCGGCGAGACCTCAAACTCCTATCTTAAGTAACTTCCGATGACCCTCCGCACTTCTTTAAGGCTGGATATTCTGGCCACCTTAGCATCCTAAGCAAATTATTCCAGGGATGGACTTAAGCACTAATACGCGGTCCTATTTATCTGAAACAAAACAAGAAGGGCAACACACTACCCAACGTGCGCCAGTATCTCATCCATTTGCACTTTCACACAATGCCCCCAGGACTGAACCAAAACTTGTGACTAAGCCAAAGACAATTCGACTACAAACACGACAGCTCACAGGAAGCGGAGCGGTGTCACCCCTACGGAGCAGACAGATAATGAACACGTCCAGATATTTGCACACAACAGGAAACCGTGACTTTGATAACCTGCTCTGAGATATGCACGAGTGTTTCCAGGGACAGTGCTTGACGCACAACTGTCATTCACACAAAGCAAACAAAATAAGACCAAGAGGAACACTCAAAAAACAACAAAAAACAGAGATATTCTAAAGACTAACGTCGACCGAGAAGATCAAACCTAATACTAACAAAAAATGAAAACAACAAATGACGGAATTCCCTCTCTAGATACGATTTGACATACGGCGTCAGTTATGATTGTCACTTCACTGTTTTAGCCCATTGAGTTGGTCTGGAACCCTAATTTTGCCCGTATTCTGTTCCCTGCATTTTTTTTCCAAGCACAAGTCCCTTTTCAGAGATCAAACATCTAACGCTTACTGGTAGTGGGTGGGAATTTTGCTGAAGCAAAACCGAATTATCTCAGATGTGCTGCTTAGGGAGTCAAAGGACTGATTGTTCCCTAAGCATTTCGACGAAAATTTTGAGAGGGCTTTTGTACTCGGATGCTTATACATTAGGCCACATCATTATTTCTTGCTTAATGCGGTGCTGCCTTTGTCGCGACCAGTATGTGGCGAGAAACGCGTCTCTAAAGCCGCCGAAGTAAATGCACCTTTAATTTCTCTCATCTTTTCTGCAACGGTACCCTCCACATGAGCATAAATAAAATACAGCTTCGCACTCAGTGGCCACGAAAAGGAGATTGACGTGCTAAATTATCTCAACCAAATCCTGGGACGTAAAGTACTCCGTACCTCTTTGAAGTTCTGGAATCTCAGAACGGATAGGTAATATTTGTGATCCAATGCGGGTGTTCCCTTCGGGCTTGAACATCTCATCGGCTCCGATATCTGCACAGGTTAGAAATGATGTGCTTAATCATGTTTACGGCAACTATCGCACGGACCCGAAATACTGCTTGTTACTTCTCACGTCCGTCTGGAATGGATATCCGAGTGTACATTGATCGCGTCTATGTTCGAATTGTGTGGGCCGCCACTAAAACCGGATCCCATCGGTACAGACAGAAGCGACGGTGACCCACATAACCTTACAGGCTCCTGTACATCTTCCCTTGTAGTGCGTGTTTTGAACACGGTCAAACTGAGACACTGGACCAACTATTTCTGTGACTTTCTTCGAGATGCGTATGACAACGACCTCACCTTCTCTTAGTCGACTGGTGAAGGGCTTTGTGTCCTGATTCTCTGTTTTATTTGCGTGCGTAGTTCTCCCGGCTATCCTCATGGCTCCTGCTGCTTCTAATTTACCTAAAAGTGCGTCTCTTTCTGCGCCCATTGCTGTTTGTTTTACTTCTGCACACTTTTTTGCTATCTCCAGCATCTTTTCCCCGTGTTCACTAATTTCAGTGGACATTCGCCTCGTAACTTCTTCAAAATATGCATCTCGGGCCTTTTCAGCCTCCTCCCTCTCTCTTCTCTTTCTCATTCCTCTTTTGCGCCGCCTCGAGAATTTCCTTAGAAATTCTTCGGTTTTTTCTTCACCCTTTTTCTCTGCTTCCTCCCTTCTTTTATCTGTTTCCTCTCTCTTTCTTTCCATCTCTCTCAGAAGAGCTAAAATAGCATCACGCGGTAGTTTATACGTCACACTGGCAACAGGGGATGCAACAGTGGATTGTCGCGCTATTATGCTGGCACCGGCTAACTGACCTGTTGTCAATCTGCAACGGGCTCTGCATTGCTACAATAGCTTCAACAGATTCCTTTACGGTGTGGCTCAGCGGAATCCCCATTATCTTGAGAATGTTCCTCATTCATAATCAGTCCCAAAAAGGTGAAAAGCACTGGCATCTCTACCTGTCCGCTCCTTGTTCTCGAACACCATCTCGTCCGCCAAAAAGTCGCGTCCCTGCCCACCAGATTGCCCCATCATGTAATTAGAGTTTGTACTAATCACATCTCATAACAACGTCGTCTTACTCCATGTCATCATTCAGAACTGAACGACATTACAACGACGACGCTAATTCAGGCAAGAAAGTAACTAACAGTATACATTCTTCTCTCGAGACAATAATCAAACAAATTTTTCCCCCCAAAAATAACACATACCCAAAAAGAAATCTTGTGCGAGTTAATGACGCTGTTTACAACGCTGATTTACGACATTCATCATGAATGAGGTGCAGAAACCACATAAAATCTCGAGGCATCGAAGGTAACTTATATATACGGCGAATTAAAAAAAATCATTTCAGCTAATTGATGACAGACAGAAAAAGTAACTTAATTGTGTGAGTGTGATCCCTAGCGTACGAATCCTAAGGCAAGGGTCGCCAATATGGAAGCTAGCCGCGTGTTTGTTAACGTGTGACACTTAACTGACCCTTATCCATGTTAGGGGCTAGAATCACGATATTACGCAAATCGCGCCCAAGTGGTTTCGTGTCGAATCTGCACAAGGTATGTGACACACTCTTATAATGGCCTCTGTCTATTTCGTGGTAATAAAAAGAGGACTTTAAACTTTATCTTGTTCATAGTCAATTGCTACTTCTTGCACCGCACCATATGGATACCTTGCCTAAATCATTTTTAATTTGTTTTGGTCATCTTATTACTAGACTGTAATCGAAGGCCTCATATGAAATTTAGAGCAATAACCGATTTATTGCACCTCTTCAATAGATATGATTTCATTATAATATCAGTTACTGCCTGTCACGTTTGGAGCCAGCAGGATAGTTAATCGCTCCGCAAATTCATTATGATTATACCAATTGTGATTTCCAAGTGCATTTTCCTTCGCTCCCATACTAATACCTACATCCCCATCTCTGAAGAATGACCCACCACACTTATTTAATGCAGCTTAACGATCTGGGTACATTTATAGTCTGTGTTTGAATTTAATGGACTGTAGGAGAGATAGCTTTGCTTATGAGCATTGCCAGACCTGAGAATTTCCTTTAATGACTCCAGCATCATCACCATCTTCCTCATCATATTCAGCATTATCATCATCACGATCTTCTTCTTCTTGTTATTTTTCTACACTTCTACTTCGAGAAATACATTGTTTTCTTTGACTCCATCTCCTTCTTCCTGCTCTGTCTTCTTTTGGATTTTTTCCACTGACACATATTTGAAGACACGTTTTGTGTCAAACATTAGGCACAGCAGAATTAGAGTCTGAAATTGAGAATAACGGTCATCTTATTAATATATTCATTCAATGATGGTGTGATATAAGATAAATGTTGTATTTAATGTTCTTTTTTATTTTTGTGGATGATGGCAATAAACTAGAAAATTATTTCACGTAAAAATGATCACTTCAATACTTTATAAAAGAATAATGTAGTGTTGACAGATTGCCAACACTACGCACATTATTTAAGGGAGGCGGCCATTAAGCAAGCAGGCGGACTTGATGGTCTGAAACAGGATACTTCATAAATGCGATAAAGAAAAGTACGTAGCTGCTGGAATTCTTAACTTTAATCCACCATTTGTATACAGCGTTCTTGATGAGACATTTCATACGATAACTATCAATCTATGTAAGGCTAATGGCGCCTTGCTAGGTCGTAGCCATGGACTTAGCTGAAGGCTATTCTAACTATCTGCTCGGCTAATGAGCGATGCTTCGCGAGTGTAGTCGCTAGCAATGTCGTCCGTACAACTGGGGCGAGTGCTCGTCCGTATCTCGAGACCTGCCTTGTGGTGGCGCTCGGTCTGCGATCACACAGTGGCGACACGCGGGTCCAACATGTACTAATGGACCGCGGCCGATTTAAAGCTACCACCTAGCAAGTGTGGTGTCTGGCGGTGACACCACATTCCTCCCCCGCAAATCGGCGAACGGTCGTGTGATAAGGCTTCCGCCCGCCGTGGGGAGGACCCCATGTTGACGTATGCGATGAGGTGGTGAGCCTAACAACAGGCGAGGCTGTGCCACCCGCACCCGGCCATTCGGTCCGAGGGGAGCTAGGAAACGCCTGAAAACCTAGTCCAGGGTGCACGTCAACATGCGGTGCATGCGCCCGTAAAGAGACAGGAGGGGCCGAAGGGTCGACCTCCATTGCGTCGGGGTATCCGACGCGCGATGACGTTATGTGGTCCGGAGCGGGCAAGAGTTCCATTGCGGAGGACAGCTGGTCACGGGAAGCGATCGGCGGCGCTTGACCCAGGGAGGCGCTTGGCGGCTGCAGTGAAACGTCGAATGCGGGTGGCGCCGGCGGGAGAACAGGCGGCGGCGGCGGCGGCTGCGGCGGCGCGTCGCCATGGGGCAAAATGGAAGGCATCGTCGGTAACACCTGGGGATGAGGCGAGCCAGTAGATGGGTCCCCAGGGCACTGACCGGACGGCACCGTCGCTGAAAGCAGACGAGGAGTGGCAGAACCCGTGCGACGACAGAGGCGCAGCTGATTGAGATGCCGACTCACCTCACCAGAGGCCCCCAAAACCAAATACATCGCGCGGCCGAGGCAGCGCAGAATGCGCCCTGCGAGCCAACGCCGGGAACCGCGAAAGTTGCGATAGAATACAACGTCGCCTGGAGCAAAAGCAGGAGTCTGCCGCTGCGCAGGAACCTGATGCGGCGGATGCAGCAAAGACATCAAGGTTCGATGATGACGACCGTGGAGCAACTCAGCTGGCGAGCGACCATCTCAGGGCTGAGAGCGATACGATGACAAAAAGAGCAACAACGCGTCCTCCCGAGAATGCGACTCTTTCAACTTCAACATCTGCGACTTGAAAGTCCGGACCAATCGTTCAGCGGCACCGTTTGACTGAGGCGAAAACGGCGCGGATGTCAGATGTTGAATACCATTGGCCTGGCAGAATGACGGAAATTCTGCGTACATGAATTGTGGGCCATTGTCGGAAACAATAGTCTGCGGAAGACCTTCAATGCAAAAGATAGCAGACAACGCTTGGATGGTGGCAGAGGACGTCGTGGAAGACATCCGGACAACAAAAGGAAAATTACTGAATGCATCTACCAGAACCAACCATCGAGCATTCCAGAATGGACCAGCAAAATCGATGTGCAAGCGTTGCCAAGGGGAAGTGGCTTTTAGCCATGCAAAGACTTTCTGCGGCGGTGCGGATTGTTGTTCGGCACACGCCATGCAAGAAGAACACATATTCGTAATCGCAGCATCGATTCCGAACCAAGTACAGTGCTGACGAGCAAGTTGTTTCGTTCGCACTATACCCCAATGTCCTTGGTGAAGAAGCCGTAAAACAGAGGACTGTAACGAACGTGGGACCACGACTCTGGACTGATCATTATCAGAACGCAACAACAAAACTTCACGTCGAACAAAAAGTCTCTCCTTGTGAGCAAAAAATCGGCGAACCAACGGATCCTCGATCCGAGACTTTGACAAAGGCCATTGCGTAGCAACAAAACGCAAAACGGTAGCAAGGACAGGGTCAGCAGCTGTGGCTGTAGCTACACGACGAAAATCAATCGGAAACGATTCGACCACTTCATCGGTTTCCGCATCAATGAACAGGCAAGCAAGTTCGGAAGAATGGAATGCTTTATCCTCATCAACAGGCAAACGGGACAACGCATCAGCGTTTCCGTGCTTAGCAGTGGACCGATACAAGATATCGTAGCGGTACTGCGAGAGGAAAATAGACCATCGAATGAATTTCTGCGCTGTACGCGGAGGTACAGGCTTGTTCGGATGAAAAAGCGATGTCAAAGGTTTGTGGTCTGTGATGATGGTAAAGTGACGACCATACAAGAAATCATGAAACTTAGTAACACCAAACACGAGAGCCAAAGCTTCTTTCCCTATCTGTGAATAATTTCTTTGCGCAGACGAGAGCAATTTTGATGCAAAGGCAATAGGGCGATCATGCGAGCCAACTTTGTGCACAAGCACAGCACCAATCCGGAAATCCGATGCATCTACCATCAACAAAAGGGGTTCTGGGGATCGAATGGCGTAAGGCAAGTAATTTGAAAGCAACGCCGATTTCAACTGGCGAAAAGCGCGTTCGCATTCCGTCGTCCAGACGAACGGAACACCTGTACGGCGTAAGCGATGAAGCAGAGCTGAAAGGGAAGAGGCATTGCGCACATTCACTCACACCTTGTGATTCTAAATCGTGTAATGTTCTTGCGACCTCATCACGCAATGCGTGAGGAACATTGCGCACTCAGAAAAATTTCGGTTGCGCGTTGACTTTCAGTTCCAAATGTGCTTCATAGTTCTTAGCGCAACCAAGGCCCGGTGCAAAAATGTCTGCAAATTCTTCACATAGCCGAGAAACACTGTCTGACGGCACAGCCTGATTCACTGATAGAACCTGATTTACTATAGACATGTTAAACAATTGAAATAAATCTAAGTCAAACAAGTTCACTGCAGCAGAAAAACGAAGAACGTAAAATGACACAAGTTTTGTTTGTCCCTTGTATGTTGCAAGAAGAGTGCACTGTCCTAACACAGGGATCTGCTGTCCTGAATATGTAGTGAGCGTAACAGTTGCGGCACGCAACGGAGGTTTGCCCAGTTGTTTGTACGTGTCGTGATTGAGCAGTGAAACTGCAGCTCCGGTATCGAGCTGGAATGGTATGACCTTGCCATTAAAGTCCAAATCTACAAAAAGTTTATTGTCCTGCTGACGACAAGAGCGACTGTCTTGTGCAATTTGAACTGATACAGGTACAGCATCACTTGCTAATTGACGTGATTTCCGGCGACGTCGACGCACACTTTTTGTGGGACGAACACAGTCACTGTTAGAGAAAGTGGCTCTGGATGAAGTGGAATTAACTACATGAATGGCCATGGGCAAAGGTTCACGAGCCTGAGTATTCTTGGTTCGATTCCAGCGCGAAGCAAAGGGCCTGGAATGGTTGTGATTGTCTGATCTGAGCTTTTTCTGGCAAACACTTTGAACATGTCCTTTCTTATTACAGTAAAAACAAATAGCTTGGCGTGACAGGCAATTGTCACACGAATGTCTAGTAGCATACCGCGGGCATGATTTCACTGCATTTGTATGCTGGCGCGGCACACCTGGTTTAGAGCGTGGCGGCAGCTGCGTGGACGTGCGCGAGGGCAGTTTACCGGGCCGTGCAGCGTGCCCGGCGGGCCGGTTAATGTTACACACGGCTGGCGAAGTTGCAAATGAGTCCTGTGCAAAGTCAAGCGTGTCCTGTCTATCCAATATGTCTATCACTTGCTGAAGGGAGAGATTAACTAGTTTCAAAATTTGCTCCCGTATACGAACATCAGAAACGTTCTGTGCAAGTGCATCACGTACCATTGTATCTGAATAAGGGAGTCCACATTCACACTCAAAAGCACAATCCCTTGTAAGGCCTTGCAATGTTGCAACCCACTCCCTATTAGTTTGACCGGCCGTACATTTTGTACGAAAGAAAGTATACCTTTTTGCAACGACATTGACTGTTTCCTTGAAATAGGCATCTAAAGGAGACAAAATTTCTTCGTAGGACAGTGTTGCTACGTCGCGTCGGGGAAACAATTTCACTATCACACGGTACGTTTGCACCCCTACACACGACAATAAATGAGGCTGCCGCTCGTTACCTTGATTCTGTAGGCGGCGAGATGAAATCCAAACTGGCGTGACCACTCGGTCCATGATTCTTGCGCCGCGTCAAAATTGCGTAACGGCGGTGCAACTGCATGTTGTGGCTGCGGTAGCGGTGAAGCGGCGGCTGCCGCATCGTGTTTCAGTGCACGTTGACCCTGGACGAGCTGTCCAAGGGCATCCAATAATGCCTGCATCTGCTGATTCTGCAAGCGATAAAATTCGGACAGTACATCGGGAGATTGTGGCGAAGCCATGACACAAGTAAATCATTCAAAGAGAAAGAAGGCGGTTTGTAACGTCGGCGCCATAAAGTAGAGCAATACGAACGCGAAATCCTCTTTAAATCCCATCCTCGTCGCCATTTGTAGTGTTGACAGATTGCCAACACTACGCACATTATTTAAGGGAGGCGGCCATTAAGCAAGCAGGCGGATTTGATGGTCTGAAACAGGATACTTCATAAATGCGATAAAGAAAAGTACGTAGCTGCTGGAATACTTAACTTTAATCCACCATTTGTATACAGCGTTCTTGATGAGACATTTCATACGATAACTGTCAATCTATGTAAGGCTAATGGCGCCTTGCTAGGTCGTAGCCATGGACTTAGCTGAAGGCTATTCTAACTATCTGCTCGGCTAATGAGCGATGCTTCGTGAGTGTAGTCGCTAGCAATGTCGTCCGTACAACTGGGGCGAGTGCTCGTCCGTATCTCGAGACCTGCCTTGTGGTGGCGCTCGGTCTGCGATCACACAGTGGCGACACGCGGGTCCGACATGTACTAATGGATCGCGGCGGATTTAAAGCTACCACCTAGCAAGTGTGGTGTCTGGCGGTGACACCACAAATAATATTTTCTTAGCTAATTAAACTGTAGAATTATATGCAACTGCAAACATTATTACCAGTAAAATCAGTCTTCCTTTTTTTCCACAATCGTCGTACTGTCCTGAAATTTATTCCATACTTATTAGCGGTATTCCTCAGAGACTAAATAGCTATAATTCTTTTGACAATATGCTATGTGTTCCATACAGTGTGTGCCTCTGTTTGTGATCTTGTATTTCTTGGATTTGTTTTTCCTCTCAAGAGTCAATTAACAGGAAAAATTTGTGTTCCTGCACACGAGGCTTTATTTTCAGTCTCATATTTCCCATTGCATTTGCATTTCACACCTTTTATGAAAATGCTAATAAATACAGAATATTGAGGATTATTTCGGTTTGTTTGCAGTGTAAGCAACGTGGAAATTTAAAAAATTAACGGAAAAGTTTCACATGCGGCCTCGATTCCACGGCCCTCGGATTATCGTTCTGTACTCATTCCTCTGCGTCAACCGGCCCGGAAACTCCGGTAACGTAAAGAGCATATAGCTCGCCCGACCCGCGCCAAAGATGCTATTTTTTTCCTGGATCCTGGCCATCTGCACTCCCACTTTTGCCTCTTTCATCTCTGAACAAGACCTGTACATACCATAAATGTTCACAAAATCGGTGATGGCGAGTAGGCGTAAGTTATGTCGCAATGCTGAGACTGGCTGTCATACGGCGCCCTCTGGAGTCTAACGCTTTGCACCGCGTCTGGCGGAGACACAGCGCTTACAACAAATACACTGTCGAAATGGAGACCACAACAAGAACAACAATATGACAAACACAAAATTTTATTCAGATAAATCCCATTCTTGTAATAGCCGACAGCTTCTCCACTTTAATACCTTTTTGCGCAGTGTAACTTGAAAATTGTGTCCAGATGCTCATCATGTGATATAAAGTTTCATTCTCATTCCAGTTACGCCCACCTCCTCCTCTTCCTTGAACGGATATGGGTCCTTTACACCTCCCGTAAACTTGACCCCCTCACCCGCTTGTCTCTCCCATCCTTTTCCACCCCTGTCCACTGCTGCGCCTGTACTACTGCGTCCCACCCACTGTCTATCTTACCACACTCCATACCCTTGCCCATGGTGGCTTCCGCCAACTCCCCCTCCATGATGATGCCCTCGTCCCCTCCATCTACCCCTCCTACAAGCTTTGATCCTCCCCTTCCTCCTCCTGTGTTTTTTTTTCCAGGGCTCCCTTCTTTCCCCTCTCTCCCTCCTCACTTCCTCCCCTCTGCTCTCTCCCTCTCCCCCCCATTCCCAGGCTTCCACACCCCTCCCATACCCTCTCCCCTCCCCCTCCCTTTTTCTCTCCCACTGGCATCCCTCCCTCCCTCTTACCGTCCCCCTACTTTTTCGTGCGAACAGTATGTTTTAGTGTGCCGAAGTTCGTCACCACTGTGCTAGTGTTTTTCTTCCCCTTAGTTCATCAGTGTCTCTCCTTCAGTCCTCTTACGTTCACGTGCGCAGCTCTGTGTCTCCGTTTGTGTACAGTGCTGAACTTTTTTCTACAACCAGTGCATCCGTGAACACCTTCCTTTATTTAATATGTATGTCTCCTGTTTCTATCCTCCCTGTATGTTTGTTTTATGCCTTCCTATTTAATGTATGTTTTTCTATGGCCGAAGAGCGGCGTAGATAGGCCGCTGCCGGCCTACCTTTATGTAAAGGTTTGAAAATAACATTACTTACTGACGGACACAAGGCAAGTTCATGTTCTGAATCAATGTCCCGTTGTGTTCGCAGCACGACCAAGCGGCGCCTGGTGTCTGTGTTCTGGAGCCGGAAGGACAAGCGCTCCCCGACCACCACAGCCTCCGGAGTGTCCGTCATCTCCAGTGGACAGGTGGGACACGCTGCCCTGCTCTTACACCGGCCGCACGGTCTTCATTTTCTTTTCATTTCACGTTCACTCACCCAGCTCTTCAGCTAAGTTCAGAAATCTGATAAGGTTGTTTGGGCCACCATGTCCTACAGTGGCTGTTAAGTGTCAAAATGGTTGAAATGGCTCTGAGCACTATGGGACTTAACAGCTGAGGTCATCAGTTCCCTAGAACATAGAACTACTTAAACCTAACTAACTTAAGGACATCACACACTTCCATGCCCGAGGCAGGATTCGAACCTGCGACCGTAGCGGTCCCGTGGTTCCAGACTGAAGCGCCTAGAACCGCTCGGCCACTGCGGCCGGCTGTTAAGTGTCAATTATTGTTTGTTTTTTTGTCTGTCTTGACCGGAGCGCAGTTTACGGGAGTTTTACACCCGTTGTATTCTGCTATCATCGTAAAGCATCATCAGTTTGGATCCTGTAAATATGTTATACATAATATTCTTATAGATTGAAGCCTCAAGCCGAGGTCGCTGATGCAGGCTTGTGATACGGCGATCGACTCAGAAGTAAGCCAGTTTGAATTCTATTAGTGTAAATTTTTCAAAGCCAGAACTTCGCTGGCGAGAGGAGGACGGGTGGTGGCGTAAATTTCCTGGTCGCCAGTTTTTGTGCCAGTGTCCTGGATTAAATTCCAGGCCGCTCCTCATGGAGTGAGGGCACGTGACGCTGTTGACGGCGATCCGTCCGTCGGATCCGAGACAAGTGGGCTAAACGCCGGCAGCAGGTTTCACACCCCCCCTTCTCTTCATTCGTTACAGCACAAACCCAACAGTACACTCACTATACTGTACAAGCACTTATCACCGTCATCCACATGACGCACTCACATTTGTTTACAGTTGTGATACTACTGGACTACCATAAGTAAGTGTCGACTACGGTAGTCATCTCTAGAAGCTACGGTCAGTTAAGGTCGTAACCGCGTTACTTTACGTAAACGATCACTGTCTTGCTAGATTCCCCTAAAAACAGAGCTCAGTGAACCGTCTAGAAACTGAGTGAGAAGGATATATAAAGGACCAGGTAACCTGCTGAAGCTTTTTTTGTTCTACGTAATTATCTTCCTGTCTGTTACTTAAAAGTAAAGCGTATTTCTAGCGAAACCGAAAATGTCAATGTTTATGTGTTGTCACCGCCAGACCCAACATTTGCTAGGTGGTAGCACTTTAAATCCATTAGTATACGTCGGACCCGCGTGTCGCCACTATCAGTGATTGCAGACCGAGCGCCACCACACGGCAGGTCTAGAGAGACGTACTGGCACTCGCCCCAGTTGTACGGACGATTTAGCTAGCGATGCAACACTGACGAAGCCTCGCTTATTTGCAGAGAAGATAGTTAGAATAGCCTTCAGCTAAGTCAATGGCTACGACCTAGCAAGGCGCCATTAACAGTTGCTATTATTTATACCGTACCGTCAAGAACGATGGATACAAATGATGGATTAAAGTTAAGTATTCCAGCAGCTACGTACTTTTCTTTACAGCATTCATTCCGTATCCTGTTTCAGACCTCACACCAGCCTGCTTGAATTTAACGCGTGCATTTCGGCCTTCTCTAGCTATACAACAGTTTAACTCAGGAGTTATTCGAAGAATATTGATTTGTAACACGAGACAGAGGGATGCTGTGGTAAAAATAAAGAAAACATTACAGATTTATCACATAGCGTTACAACGCGTAATTCTCCAAACAAAAAAAAACGGTAAAAATTAAAAAAAAAAATCTTGAACTTCGCTTCAGTACTTCGTCGAACTTATATAAAACACGTATCTTTTATTCATAATCAACTTTCGCATTTATTAGTAACAACAGGAAACTTTGATCAGAGTGAAGAACGTTCATTGAGTACAAAGAAGTACAAAATAACACCAATAATTAAATTATGTGCATGTAGCCGGCCGCTGTGGCCGAGCGGTTCTAGGCGCTTCAGTCCGGAACCGCTCTGCTGCTACGGTCGCAGGTTCGAATCCTGCCTCGGGTATGGCTGTGTGTGATGTCCTTAGGTTAGTTAGGTTTAAGTAATTCTAAGTCTAGGGGACTGATGACCTCAGATGTTAAGTCCCATAGTGCTTAGGGCCATTTGAACCATTTTGTTGGTGCATGTAAACTGTACTTGCGTCAAAAGTATCTGCTTTGGTTACATACAAAGTCCAGATATTACACCATCAACTAAATTTTATCACTTATAAAATGTAGTTTTGTACTGTGTAAGGATGTAAAATACACAACGGATTAACAATGAATGATGTGCGGTTCTGATCATGCGCAAAACAAAACAAAAAAAAAACAAAAAAAAGAAAACAAAGAGAAATGATATGCTCCCATCTTTTCTCTTACGCATTCATTTACGTTTCTTTCCCTATCAATTTTACTAATACTGTCGGTTATACCACTATTTACTACGTCATTTATGTCATTTATGTAGTGTACCAAAACCTACCGAACCACAGTTCAGAGTAAGGCAATGGCAAACCACCTCCACTTGAACCTTGCAATTACCGGCAATGCGCGATTCCCGCATCTGCTCCCCTTTAATCATTTCCTGAGTATGGAACTATTTTAACACTTACGTGACGTTCAATCCAGTGGTTTTAGACCACATTCGTAAACAATTTACTTCTGCATTTTTGCACTCCTTTTTTGCGCGTTCTGACGTTGACATGTCTTTCCCTCGTTGCTAGCGGAGGTCATGGCCGATAACGCTTGGTGGCTCTCTCACCAATGGCGTCTTTTCCGAGTTTCAGACATCCGTTCTTTTATTTTATTTGCATTCATTGCACTACACTTTCGTAGAACGTATGTGAGTTGCGGTTTAAGTTCTCCGACGCTGTCTGCAACGTAAGAGCGAGAAAACATTTCAGTCTTCTTGGATCGACTATTAACATCGAAGAAACAGAAAGTTGGCTATCAGATTAATCGCATGAGTCAATGATTGAGTTGACACACTGAAAGATATACACTTCGCATCCGAGTCAGCAGCTCAGACTGCTGTTGGCACCTAATATGTATACTGTTTTAGGAAAACTGATATTACATGTGGATACAATAGATAAAGGGATAAACCTAACATAATCCTCTGTAGCTTTGAATGCAATTGTTATAGCACTGCCTAGTTCACAAAAGGCCTGAAAAACATAAGCCATTTACTATCTCTCACTGTCCGCCCCGATAACTGAGTGGTCAGCACGGCGGTCTGTCACGTCAAGGGGTCCGGGTTCGATTCCCGGTTGTGTCGGGGATTTTCTTCGCTCACGGATTGGGTGTTGTGTTGTCCTCATCATCACTTCATCATCATCGTCAGTAGAAGGCAACTGGAAATCACCACTGGAATCACTTTCCTAGACGCTCATGCGGCGGACCTCTCTAACGAGGCTTCCCCTATGAAAAGAGCTGCCGCAAGGCAGAACAAAAAGTTTTGCCTCTCATTTGTGCTTCACAGATTATGTAGGAATGAAGAGGAATATTTGACAGTTATACACATTACAGCAGACGTCAGTACTGAACAAGCATTAAGTTTGAACAGCTGAACCCAATAACGCAAAAAGCGATGATTATCCCCAAAGATGAGGAAACAGCCCCTTGGCTAAAGCTCACACACGCAGAATACTACGAGGGAAACGGTAACTGGTGATCAATCTAATCAAAAGTATCCGGACAGCCGTTACTGGTCTTCAGTATGGGGCGTGTCCACACTCCACTTCTGCAAGCTTGAACTCTGCTGGGGGACACTTTCGGTGAGGTGTCTGAATGTCTGTGGAGGAATGACAGCCCACTATTCCTGAAGAGCCGAAACAAGAGAAAGTAGTGATGTTGGATGTCGGGGTATGGTGCGATGTCGACGTTCTGACTCGTCCCAAAGGTTTCCCATTCGGTCTACGTCGGAACTCTGGCCACAGCTTTCCATCTCAGGAATCTTACTGTCCACAAGCCAGCGCATCACATGTGCAGGATGCGCTGTCATTTTGATACAAACACTCATCGCCTCCTAACTGTTCTTCTAGTGAACGCAGTACACAGATATGTAAAATGTATTCATAATCTTCCACATTTAGTATTTTCTTAAGGGTAATAAAGTGACCACATCCTAACCACGAAAAACACCCTAATACCGCAACACCACCTCCCCCGTACTTCACTGCTGGCACTACACAAAATGGCAGGGAACGTTCTCCAGCAATTCGTCAAACCCGGCCCCTTTCATCGGATTGCCACAGGGTATAGCGTGATTCCTTACTACAATCCATTCGTTTACAGGCCTCCACTGGCCACTGGTATCACTATTTACACTACCTCGTGAGTCTCTCAGCACTGACTGCAGTAATGTGTGGATCATGAGGATCTGCTCGACCACTGTATCCCATTCTTTTAACCTCCCCCCCCCCCCCCCCTCCGACACAGAGTCATTGTGAAAGATTTCTTGCTGACAGCACTTTGGAATTCACGAGTGGTTCTTTGTGCTGATTTTATGCGATTTTTTTACAACTGCCCTCCACATTCATCGACTGGCCCTGACCGTCAGTGCGTAAGGTCCGCCTAGTCTTTGTTTAACTACGGTTGTCCCTAGCCCGCCCGGTTGGCCTTGCGGTCTAATGCACAGCTTTCCGGGCGGGAAGGAGCGCCTAGTCCCCAACACGAATCCGCCCAGCGGATCTGTGTCGAGGTCCGGTGAACCGGCCAGTCTGTGGATGGTTTTTAGGAGGTTTTCCATTTGCCTCGGGGAATGCGGGCTGGTTCCCCTTATTCCGTCTCAGTTACACTATGTCGGCGATTGCTGCGCAAATAAGTTCTCCACGTACGCGTACACCACCATTACTCTACCACGCAAACATAGGGGTTACACTCGTCTGGTGTGAGACGTTCCCTGGGGGGTCCACCGGGGGCCGAACCGCACAATAACCCTGGGTTCGGTGTGGGGCGGCGGAGGGGTGAAGTGGACTGCGATAGTCAAATGGTTCAAATGGCTCTGAGCACTATGGGACTTAACATCTATGGTCATCAGTCCCCTAGAACTTAGAACTACTTAAACCTAACTAACCTAAGGACAGCACACAACACCCAGCCATCACGAGGCAGAGAAAATCCCTGACCCCGCCGGGAATCGAACCCGGGAACCCGGGCGTGGGAAGCGAGAACGCTACCGCACGACCACGAGATGCGGGCTGACTGCGATAGTCGTCGTCGGGTTGTGGACCACTGCGGCTGCGACGGGAAAGGAGCCTCTCCGTCGTTTCTAGGTCCCCGGTTAACATACAATACAATACAATACAAGGTTGTCCTTCGCGTTTCCACTTCACCATCATACGGACTTGGGCAGCTTTATATGGGTTGAATTGTCCCTGATGGATTTGTTATTCAGGTGATATCGAATGACTAGTCCAAGTTCGAAGCCACTAAGTTCTCTTGACCGACTCATTCTGCTGTTCTGCTTCTGTACTGAAAACATAATACTCCCCGCCTCCTTTTACACTGGTGGATCCACCTCTACTTTAGTGGCACACAGTGGTCAATTTTGTAATACATGTAAGTGTCCAGATAATTTTGATCAGACAGTGTACAGGGAGTATCATAATTAATAGCGAAAACTGACACTGGTCAAAGTACGCAATAAATATAACCGACATATTCGTCCCGAGGGTACTAGCCACTGTATTGATAATTACAACAATTCTCGTTTATTGTTCAGTTGCACATTTTTAATTACCTGACATGTTTCGATCACTTTGTATCATCTGCAGACCCAAGTAGAGTGCCCTGACATGAGAGTCTGACAGAGACAAGACGGTTTGCTGATGTAACTATCTAGATCTGAAGATGATACACAGTGATCGACACATATCAACAATTAAAAATGTACAACTGAGACGGAAGGATATGAGACTTAGTTTTTGAGAGCATTTGTCGTGGAGAGCAGCAATTTTTCTTAGTACTTTAAAATGAACGTAATCAGTCTCGAGCGCAAGAAACCTTTATTTTTGTGATCTTCAGATCTCATACCATGTTGGAAGGCGGTGGCGGTGAACGGAGCAGCCGTTATGAACCCCAAGAGTGTCAGCTGCAGTGAGCAGTTTACTTTTTTGGAGTAGACTACCGCTTACCAACGTGGTATGAGGTCTGAAGAAGATCAGTAACTGACGGAAACCGGTAACCATGAAAATAAAGATCTTATTATTCGGCTCAAAGTTCGCCGTTGACCTATCTTGACCAGAAATAAAATTCTACTTTACCAAGTTGCATATTACAGTTTACTGTGAACTCTTACGTGTAAAGGATTACGTGTAAAGGCGGTGTTCCACGCGTCATCCTCGCATTTAGATACAATATTACAATATTCCAAACACGTTCCGATCATCTCGTAAAGCTTGAGAAGACTGTACGTTTCGCTACTCCAATTCTTACATCATCAGGAGTGCTGTACACGTCACTTCTGAGATGACCCCAGGCAGATAAATCCTTAGGATTAAGGGCAGGTGATCTAGGAGGCGAAGGTACAGGCCCTCACCAGCCTAAACATTAAGGACCATAATCATGAGTTAGGTCACGTCTTATATCAGTAGTAAAATGCGCCTTTGCCCCATGATGTATGACCTACATTCCTCAACCATGTGTCAAAAGTGAACCAGATTAGATCTACATCTACGTACACACTCCGCAAGCCACAGTCCTGTACGTGGTGGAGGGTACCCTGTGCCACTACTAATCCTGTCCTTTCCTGTTCCACTTGCAGACAGAGTGAGGAACGATTATCTGTGTGCCTCTGTTTGAGCCCTGATATCTCGTATCTTGTCATCGTGGTCCTTATGCGAAATGTTTGTTGGCGGTACTGGATCGTTTTTCTGTCAGCTTCATATGCTGGTTCTCTAAATTTTCTCAATAGTGTTCCTCGAAAAGAACTTCACCTTCCCCCCAGGGATTCCCATGAGTTCCCGCAGCATCTCCGTAACACTTTCATGTTGTTCGAACCTAATGCAATGTAGCAGCCCGCCCCTGCACTGCTTCGATGTTTGCTTTAATCCGGTATGGTACGTAACCCAGACACTGGAGCAGTACTCAAGAATGGATCGCACTATCGTTCTATATGCGTTCTCTCTTACAGATGAACCACATTTTCTCACAGTCCTCCCAATAATCCGAAGCCGACTATTAGCCTTCCCTCCCACAGTTCTGACAGTCTCGTTCCATTTCATATCGCTTTGCATCTTTACGGCCAATTTAAATGACATGACTGTGTCAAGCAGGAAACTACCAATGCTGTATCCAATTATTAGATATATTTTTTCCCTTCTCATTCGCATTTACTTATATTTTTCTGCATTTGGTGTCAGCTACTCTTCATCACACCAACTACATATTTAGTCTACGACATCTTGTAATGTCCTACAGTCACTCGTATTCGACACTTTCCTATACACCACGGCTTCATCAGCAAACAACGCAGATTACTGCCTACCCTGTCAGCCAGATCATTTCGTACTCAAAAAATAAGCGCGGTCCTATCACACTTCCCTGGGGCATTCCTAGCGATACCATTGTCTCTGATGATCACACGCCGTCGAGGACAGCGTATTGAGTTCTATTGCTTAAGAAGTCTTCAAGCAATACACATGTCTAGGAACTTATTCCGTGTGCTCGTATCTTCGATAACAGTCGCGAACGCGAAATTATGGAAAAAGTTGGTTCAAATGGCTCTAAGCACTATGGGACTTAACATCTGAGGTCATCAGTCCCCTAGACTTGGAGCTTCTTAAACCTAACGAACCCAAAGACATCACACACATCCATGCCCGAGGCAGGATTCGAACCTGCGACCACAGCAGCAGCGTGGTTCCGGACTGGCAGCGCCTAGAACAGCTTGGCCACAGCGGCCCGCAAGGAAAAAATTTACATTTCAAATTCACTTCCTCTATCTAGGAGAATATTTCCGACCAACGTCAGTGGCAAATGATTCGCTTGCACATCCATAACCGGAAAGTTTTTGCTTCTGTTATTTCATACTTTCATCTGTGCCAGTTTTCGCTGTTATTTATGACACACCCCTTAGGTTATTATAAGTTTATTCGAGATAAAATGCATACATCTTCCGCTGAGGTGCTCTCGCGACGAAATCTCAAGTCTAAAGGCAGAGCAAATGACTGTCTATCAGGGTTTTTCCCTCTCAAAAACCTAACTCTGTCTACACAACAGCGGAAATTGCTAAGCCCGAGGTAGAACGTGTGGTCAGAACTGCCTCTGCTCCCAGAATTGAGCGTAAAACTGCAAACAGCTGATGCTCAGACTACTCTATCAGCCATTTTTGATTTCCGAGAATCTTGTTTCTTGTGAAGGGAAAAGGTTGATTGGTGATTGGGAGCGGGGTGGGGGGGCGGGGGGGGGGGGGGGGGGTAGTGTCCCCCATCTGGTCTTTCCAGCTTTTCCCTCTTCTCTCTCACACTATGCGCTCACTGTTACCTTGAAAAGTGCTGCTTTAGTGACTTTTTATTTTGAGTGCATGAATTTATCGCGCGCTTTATGCTCTGCCTTCCGCACAGTGCAAGTAGTTACACATCAGCTGTTTCGACAGCTCCTAAAAACAGCTAAAAGTGATTTCCATATTTTATGTTTGAGTAGTTGATCTCCACGTTTTATAACAGAGAGTACGACAATCCATTAGTAACGGAATTTATTTCTGTCTTTTATCTTTTGGCGGTTGCTCTGGTTGTCATAACACAGAGCACGTGTATCCCTTATTAAGGAGATTTATTTCACTGTTTTATGTCTGACACTAAATCCACAGCTGTCATTACAGAGCGCAGTTGCTTTAGTTATTTCGCAGCTCCTTTGGTGATAAAGTTCCACCCGTTTACTCCTAACTTTATGACTGACGCTGTTTTTACGCACTACGCCTGCTGTCTCAGGAGCGCACCTTGTGTGTCAAACTTTAAAAGACTTGGCTTTCTCATTTGTGAACGCGACAGTTCTGGTTATTACAACTGCGATACCAGAGCGAGATTTTATGGGCTGACTTCTTGTGTAACAGCATGCTTCAAAGGAAGAGGAAGATCTGCCTCGGCTAGTGGATGAGAGTCTATTTGAGTTAGGTGTCTCTGTGTAAGTACAAGCTCTCGCGGTAAACATCTACACTACTGGCCATTAAAATTGCTACACCAAGACGAGATGCAGATGATAAACGGGTATTCATTGGACAAATATATTATACTAGAACTGACATGTGATTACATTTTGATGCAATTTGGGTGCATAGATCCTGAGGAATCAGTACCCAGAACAACCAACTCTGGCCGTAATAACGGCCTTGATACGCCTGAGCATTGAGTCGAACAGAGCTTGGATGGCGTGTACAGGTACAGCTGCCCATGCAGCTTCAACACGATACCACAGTTCATCAAGAGTAGTGACTGGCGTATTGTGACGAGCCAGTTGCTCGGCCACCATTGACCAGACTTTTTCTATTGGTGAGAGATCTGGAGAATGTGCTGGCGAGGGCAGCAGTCGGACATTTTCTGTATCCAGAAAGGCCCGTACAGGACCTGCAACATGTGGTCGTGCATTATCCTGCTGAAATGTAGGGTTTCCCAGGGATCGAATGAATGGTAGACCCACGGGTGTAACACATCTGAAATGTAACGTCCACTGTTCAAAGTGCCGTCAATGCGAACAGGAGGTGACCGATACGTGTAACCAATGGCACCCCATACCATCACGGCGAGTGATACGCCAGTATGGCAATGACGAATACACGCTTCCAATGTGCGTTCACCGCGATGTCGCCAAACACGGATGCGACCATCATGATGCTGTAAACAGAACCTGGATCTCGACCAACGCGAGCAGCAATGTCGCGATACGATAAATCGCAATCGCAGTAGGCTACAATCCGACCTTTATCAAAGTCGGCAACGTGATGGCATTTCTCCTCCTTACACGAGGCATCACAACAACGTTTCACCAGGCAACACCGGTCAACTACTGTTTGTGTATGAGAAATCGGTTGGAAACTTTCCTCATGTGAGCACGTTGTAGGTGGCGCCACCGGCGCCAACCTTGTGTGAACGCCCTGAAAAGCTAATCATTTGCATATCACAGCATCTTCTTGCTGCCGGCTAAATTTCGCGTCGGTAGCACGTCATCTTCGTGGTGTAGTGTATTACAATTAAATGCGTGACCCTCCAACAGTAGTCGGAACATCTGTAGACTTATCGCATCATGTATCCAGAATATTTTTATTGAGATTGACGTTTATGGATGATTATGCATAATGTGAACAAATCACTTCCCACGATCACAAGAGAGGCTACACTCCCCGTGACAAGAGTTATTGCTAGTACAGCATAACAGATTCAAATGTGTTACCTTATCAACCACAGCATGACTGGCTGCAGGTATTCAGTAGTCACACAAGCTGTAGTGAGATAATGTGATGTTACAGAGAGTTGACACCTTTAGTCGCAATTTTCTTTAAGAGACTGTTCCAGTTCTCTCCAGACTATTCACGAGTATTAAGCGTACCGTTAGTCAGGATTGTTTTTGCTCTATTGTGCAGTCTTGGGATGAGCGGATTTCGCTACATTAACTGCGGAAGTAGATAATGGCCGTTTCATTGGCAGCGCACTTCTGAAACCAATAACTCCGATTTTTATACATGTCAGACGAGTTTCACATTTTACTCAGAAAAGATTCATGTGTGACCTGGAAATATAAATGTCTCCCTGTGGATATTATGACGTAATTTGCTGAACAATCTCGTTACTGTTTTGGGTAACAAGCAGTTTGAATGATCTGTTGGTTTACGAGAAAGTTTTGATCTGTATTTACGATTTTCATAAACTTTCTAAATTTTCACCCGCAGTTTCCTCGTCCTTCTAGTATGGCAGTCCCACGATACTCTGGTGTCCTGTGTATCCGCCGCAGTACGATATTTGCCAGACTTCCACTTGTCAAATGGTTCAAATGGCTCTGAGCACTATGGGACTTACCTTCTGACGTCATCAGTCCCATAGAACTTAGAACTACTTAAACGTAACTAACCTAAGGACATCACACACATCCATGCCCGAAGCAGGATTCGAACCTGCGACCGTAGCGGTCGCGCGGTTCCAGACTGTAGCGCCTAGAACCGCTCGGCCACTCCGGCCGGCCGGCTCTTGTGTTGTCTCCTTATTCTTTTACGTAAGAGACGCCATGGACTACAGTTATTTCAAATGTTTCTCCTTTATTTTCTTTCACATCTTTCTCATCATTTCTCCATCCTTCTCCCATTCTTCCTCTGTCCAAATGGCTCTAGTCTTCTTTTTGCATTTTTTCTGAAAACCTCTGGAGACCTGTCATTTATTCCTGAGTGGCAGTCGTCCCTCAATAGTGGTAGTCGGTCTTCGTCCGTGTCCCTTCCAACTTCTTTGCACCATGTATTGTCCACTTTTAACCGACCAAAATTGTGAAGAGTCCTTTTGTCATTCTGTTGGGATACATCTTCTGGTTGTGGTCGTAGAACGTTATTCTTCGTTTCCCAACTAGGTCTGTAATATTTTCAATAAGTATATGAAATTCACTATTATTACGTCTTCTATTTTGTGTTTTCCTTACTATCTTTCTTTCTGTGATTTAAAGTGCTTTTCGTCTTTTTATTCAAAATTAAAAATTCCGCTACATAAAGTGTTTCCTGGCTTATTACTGTTGACTAGTGGGTGAGTTTAGCATTGATGGATATTAATTTATTATTATATGCGTCCTCCGTGAGGTAGTATGTCGTATTCATCCTATTAACTCTTGCTTTAATATCCTCTTGCTACGAAATGTCTCATTCTATATTTCTCCAAGAAACTTGAATTTTTTAGTTTTCTCAAATTTTCCATATTTAGTTTTCATCATGTTTAGGGCTGCCATAATGTTCTTCACAAATTTGGGTTTCTCAAAGGAGATCTGTATGTCTGGTTTCTCAGCTTGCTCCGTAAGCAGTTCTGTTTGTCCAATGACTATTTCCATTGAGTTTGAAAAAAATAGCAAGATCATGTGCAAACGCAAAACAGTCTATACGTAGGTCGTTTCTTTTATAATTTAACTCGCTCGATGATTTGGCTTTCCCCTAATGTCATTCTCCGTACCCTTAGCACTCTTTCTAGAACACGATTAAATAGCAGCGGAGAGGGGCCATGTTCCTCCTTCACTCCAATTTTGATCTCGGAACTTGTAGAAATTTCTTAATTTTACTTCAGAATTGGTGTTTGTTAGCGTTTGTTTAATCACTTCTGTTGTTATATTATTCGTTTTCATATGACTGTCATGTTCCGTGTATCTTACATTTTATGTTCCAGTGTAAATTGTAATAGCGTTTTGTGCTTGAGAAGCGGGAGGGTGGGAGGAGGTAGTTGGGGAAGAGCGTCTACTGAGAGATAGAGGGACTGGACGGATGGAGGCAAAAGAATTATGGTTGTTTCCTTTAGCTGCTGAATTGATAATCATTTTTAGCAGCGATACTTTACTAATATAGAATATATGTACTTGCAGCACTGTTATTCAGCTTTATATATTTCTGCTTACATGATTTTTTTTACATGTTTCATTGTTTTTTGGGGCGTGTACCTGCGATGTATTGTTTATTCTCTAGCAGAAAATAGGGGTTTATCATTTTCTGTTTCCCACCCTGTGTGTTTATGTCTGTGCGTAAGTCGTTAGCCACCTTTTCACTTTTGCTTTTGCGCGTGTCGTCATTAAGTGAGCTTAGCAATGGTGTTATGAGCATTTTTTCTTTTTCTTTTTTTTTTTTTAATTTGTGACTTTTGCTCTGAAAGCTGTTCTGCCATCTCTAAGTTTTTTGTAATTTTACATAGTAAATTTAAATTTATCCAAAAATTTAATAATCAGTTACAAAATTGATATATTATTTTCACGAAAGAGCCTTGCTGTATTTGTTTGTAATGGTCGATGAGATCCCTGTTGTGTGACGGCCATTTGCTGGTTTGCATAGAGTTTACATTTTAAAAAAGAATGTTATTTATATCTTCTACTGTTATTCCATCACATTCAGAACAAGGAATATCTCGAACCTGTATTCGGTGAAAGTGCTTAGGGAGTGATCAGTGATTAAATCTCATGCAAATTACGCCATTTATGAATGTTTTATTCGTCTTAATTGTGTGGAACCAGGGCTTCGAGGAAATTTTTTGTTCTATTTGTCCATGATATTTCTTTTTAGTGCCTATTTATGATCGGTATTCGTCTTACCTGTGCCACGTTGTTCTTCTATGTAATGAAGTCTTCGGGTCTGATGGAGGTAATGAGATGGTTTAAAATTTGCGTTCTGTCGGCCGTTTTCGCTGAATCATCGACCACTTCATTACCCTTACTATTATTCTTTCCTTTGATCTACGTAAACTTTGTCTTCTTTCCGATATTTTCGTTCCCCTTGGTAGCTTTCATAATGTCCATTATCAGTGGATTAGTTTTCTTATTAAGGTCAGGTACCTGTATATCTTGCAGGAAACTTCTACAGTCCTTTAAAATGAAAAAATTTCTTACTGTTGTTCTGTAGGTAATGTACAGCAAAGAATATACGCTGAAAAGCCAAAGAAACTGGTATAGGCATGCGTTTTCAAATACAGAGATATGTAAACCGCCAGAATAAGGCACTGTGGTGGGCAACGCCTGTATAAGACAACAAGTGTCTGGCGCGGTTGTTAGATCGGTTACTGCTGCTACAATGGCAGGTTACCAAAATTTAAGTGACTTTGAACGTGGCGTTATAGTCGACGCACGACCCATGGGACACAGAAGGTCCGAGGCAGCGAGGGAGGAAGTGGGAATTTTCCCGTACGAATATTTCACGAGTGTACCGTGATTATCAGGAATCGTAAACATCAAATCTCCGACATCGCTGAGGCCGGAAAAAGATCCTGCAAGAACGGGACCAACGACGATTGAAGAGAATCGTTCAACGTGACAAGTGCACCCTTCTGCAAACTGCTGCAGATTTCAATGCTGGGCCATCAATAAGTGTCAGCGTGCTAACCATTCAACGAAACATCATCGATGTGGGGTTTAGGAGCCAAACGCCTACTCGTGTAGCCTTGATGACTGCACGACACAAAATTTTACACCTCGCCTGAGCCCGCCAACACCGACATTGGACTGTTGATAACTGTAAACATGTTCCCTGGTCGGACGAGTCTCGTTTCAAATTGCATCGAGCGGATGGACGTGTAAGGGTTTGGAGACGACCTCATGAATCCATGGACCCTGCATGTCAGCTGGGGATTGTTCAAGCTGATGGAGCCTCTGTAATGGTGTGGAGTGTGTGCAATTGGAGTGATATTGGACCCCTGATACGTCTCCGATAGCATCCTCACCTGCATCCATTCATTTCCTTTGTGCATTCCGACAGACTTGGGCAATTCCACCAAGACCATGTGATGCCCCACACGTACAGAATTGCTACAGAGTGGCTCCAGCAACACTCTTCTGAGTGTAGACACTTCCGCTGTACACCAAACTCCCAGACATGAAGGTTATTGAGCATATCTGGGATGTCTTGCAGCATGCTGCTAAGAAGAGATCTCTACCCCCTCGTACTGTTACGAATTTATGCACAGCGCTGCAGGATTCATGGTGTCAATTCCCTCCAGCACTACTTCAGACATTATTCGAGTCCATGCCACGTCGTGTTGCGGCACTTCTGCGTGCTCGCGGGGGGGCAGGTGTACCAGTTTATTTGGCTCTTCAGTGTAGTTATGGCTTCTACATAAAAGCTAGACGTTTCGCTGGGAAGCGAAATCAGTTCCGAGCATTCGGTGCTTGGACACGGAAGCGCTCTGCCATTATCTGGAGTTTAGAAGCCGTCAGTATATATCTCGAAATACTACTGGAAATTATGAGCAATGTAGGTTTTTAGTAACTGCTCTGCTGTTCGGCAACCATTGATAGACTACTGTTTTCACGGATGGAAGTTTCCAGTCGAAAATCAAATCTAAATCTGAAATGACGCTAACTAAAATACGCTGCCTGACAAAGAAAGTGAAGCACCACAAGAAACGATCTAATATCAATGTAACTCCGTACACTTACACACCATCGGTGGGTACATAAATGACTGCAGCGTTGCAACTCTCTCTGACAGATAGGATCACCACCAAACCGCATTAGTGTCGTTAGTATGTAGTGTAATTACCATGGTACACGGGGTACATCACCTAAAACTTGCACTGCAAATATTGCGGGAATGGAAAATACTATTGATGTGCCGTTTTCACAGAACGGATTGGTAGTCAGGGGCTCGCATTGTTAGCCAATCGCCGGCCGGAGTGGCCGTGCGGTTCTAGGCGCTACAGTCTGGAACCGAGTGACCGCTACCGTCGCAGGTTCGAAATCCTGCTTCGGGCATGGATGTGTGTGTTATCCTTAGGTTAGTTGGGTTTAATTAGTTCTAAGTTCTAGGCGACTGATGACCTCAGAAGTTAAGTCGCATAGTGCTCAGAGCCATTTGAACCATTTTGTTAGCCAATCAACAGATTATGATAACAGCTAGAAAATCTATTTTTTGTGCAAACATATACTTTTCAAATGGAGCAATGCATATTGACATTAACAAACTAAAAGCAGGATAAAGTAGAATGCCAGTGGTGTTTTTTGCAGGATTCTGGTGCGAGGCGCTCACGAGAAGCGCATATTGAAAAGTTCCCACACCGACAGTTGTACGACACCTGTGGTAGCACATGTTAAACAGCAACATTAGTGCATACACTAGTGATATTGATTCTGACACAGTAATGAGTCAATTGACCCTCACAAGCTGTGTCAAAAATGACCACCTGCAGCGGCAATACACATTTTTAGTTTGGTAAGGAACGACTGCTGCACACGTGCTAACATTTCAGCGGAGATGTTCGAGCAGACTGCAGTAATACGCCATTGCATATCATCGGGTGTAGTTGGTATGTCTTTGAAGACAGCGTCTTTCAGCTTTGCCCACAGAAAAAAGTCTCCAGGCGTCAAATCCAGGGAATGGGCTGGCCAAAGTACAAGTCCTCTGCGTGCTATCCAACGAGTTTGAAACAGATCGTGAACACATACTTCTACATCTCCATCTACATGGATACTCTGCAAATCACATCCAAGTGCCTGGCAGAGGGTTCATCGAACCAACTTCACAATTCTCTATTATTCCAATTTCGTATAGCGCGCGGAAAGAATGAACACCTATATCTTCCCGTACGAGCTCTGATTTCCCTTATTTTAACGTGTTGATCGTTCCTCCGTATGTAGGTCGGTGTCAACAAAATATTTTCGCATTCGTAGGAGAAAGTTGGTGGTTGGAATTTCGTGAGAAGATTCCGTAGCCACGAAAAACGCCTTTCTTTTAATGATTTCCAGCCCAAATCCTGTATCATTTCTGTGACACTCTGTCCCATATTTCGCGATAATACAAAACGTGCTGCCTTCCTTTGAACTTTTTCGATGTACTCCGTCAGTCCTATCTGGTAAGGATCCCACACCGCGCAGCAGTATTCTAAAAGAGGACGGACAAGCGTAGTGTAGGCAGTCTCCTTAGTAGATCTGTTACATTTTGTAAGTGTCCTGCCAATAAAATGCAGCCTTTGGTTAGCCTTCCCCACAATATTTTCTGTGTGTTCCTTCCAATTTAAGTTGTTCGCAACTGTAATACCTAGGTATTTAGTTGAATTTACGACTTTTAGATTAGATTGATTTATGGTGTAACCGAAGTTTAACTAGCCCCTTTTAGCACTCATGGGGATGACCTCACCCTTTTTGTTATTTAGGGTCAACTGCCACTTTTCCCACCATTCAGATATCTTTTCTAAATCGTTTTGCAGTTTGTTTTGATCTTCTGATGACTTTATTAGTCGATAAACGAGTATCATCTGCAAAAAACCGTTGACGGCTGCTCAGATTGTCTCCAAAATCGTTTATATAGATAAGGAACAGAAAAGGGCCTATAACACTACCTTGGGGAACGCCAGAAATCACTTCTCTTTTACTCGATGACTTTCCGTCAATTACTACGAACTGTGACCTCTCTGACAGGAAATTACAAATCCAGTCACATAACTGAGACGATATTCCATAAGCACTCAATTTCACTACAAGCCGCTTGTGTCGTACAGTGTCAAAAGCCTTCCGGAAATTCAGGAATACGGAATCGATCTGAAATCCCTTGTCAATAGCACTCAACACTTGTTGTGAATAAAGAGCTAGTTGTATTTCACAGGAACGATGTTTTCTAACCCCATGATGACTGCGTGTCAGTAGACTGTTTTCTTGGAGGTAATTCATAATGTTGGAACACAATATATGTTCTATAATCCTGCTGCATATCGACCTTAACGATATGGGCCTGTAATATAGTGGATTACTCTTACTACCTTTCTTTCATATTGGTGTGACCTGTGCAACTTTCCAGTCTTTGGGTACGGATCTTTCGTCGAGCGAACGGTTGTATATGATTGTTAAGTATGGAGCTAATGCATCAGTACACTCCGAAAGGAACCTAATTGCTATACAGTCTGGACCAGAAGACTTGCTTTTATTAAGTGATTTAAGTTGCTTCACTACTCCGAGGATATTTACTTCCACTTACTGTAGTACTTTTGGCACTATAGGCTGGACAGTCATCATGTTGGTACCGCAGGTTCCTACTAGTCTCCAGAGGAACGTCTCTTGCATCCATTGATGATGGTCTTTTAGGAGACTACGAGGCTAGTGCGCGTTCAGTGTTCCGCCTATGAAAACGGGCCTATGAGCTGATAGTTCACTGCCCCATACCACATGTTTATACTCCGCGGGCGCTCACGTTGCACGTGCCAGCGGGGATTGTCAACAGACCAGTAGTGCATGTTTCGGCGATTTACATGGCCACGATTGGTAAATGTGGCTTGATTACTAAACAAGATACATTTTTACAACTGTAGTACCCTGTCTTAATGCGCATGAACAGAAGTTAACACGGTTCTCATGATCGTTTCCATGCAGCTCCTGACGGAGACAGGTATGAAAGGGATGTATCCGTGTCAATGGAGAATGCGCAGGACATTTGCCTGACTCATGGAAGTCCCTCGTCCGATTGGGCGGGAGCTAACGTCCGGATCAACTGCAACAACAGTAGTTTGCCCTTCTTCTGTCGTCACTTGTTTCATTCTGTTACATGATGTTATACTTACCACTTTCACATAGCTGGTTGAAGAGGTTGCTAAATAATTGCCGAGATGGTTGGCGTCTTTTGGGGTATCTTTCCGCATTCACTGTACAAGAACGAACTGCATTCTTCCTACATTCTCCATACACCATGAGCATGTCGGCTTTTTCTACATTTCTAAATCCCTTCGTCCATTCACAACCTATTGCTTTGACTGTCACACACTGGCTAGCAAGTCAGGATGCACTCAAAAAACACAGAAGCACACTGCAAGCAAATATAACAACAGCGTATCTAGGTACTTAACAGGTTGAATGGCACAAAAAAGTGCCGGTATGGAAACTTTTCAGAATACGATATCGCATTTGGATCCTGCGACGCGCAGAGTGGCCGCGCGGTTAAAGGCGCCATGTCACGGATTGGGCGGCTCCTTCCGCCGGAGGTTCGAGTCCTCCCACGACCATGGATGTGTGTGTTGTTCGTAACATAAGTTAGTTTAAGTTACTTTAAGCACTGTGTAAGTCTAGGGACCGATGACTTCAGCTGTTTGGCCCTTAGGAATTCACACAATTTGAACATTTTGAACATTAGAATCCTGAATGAGATTTTCACTCTGCAGCGGAGTGTGTGCTGATATGAAACTTCCTGGCAGATTGAAACTGTGTGCAGGACCGAGACTCGAACTCGGGACCTTTGCCTTTCGCGGACATGTACTCTACCATCTGAGCTACCCAAGCACGACTCACGCCCCTCCTCACAGCTTTGTTTCCGCCTATACCTCGTCTCCTACCTTACAAACTTTACAGAAGCTCTCCTACGAACCTTGCAGGACCAGCACTCCTGAAGGAAAGGATATTACGGAGACATGGCTTAGCCATAGCCTGGAGGATGTTTCCAGAATGAGATTTTCACTCTGCAGCGGAGTGTGCGCTGATAGGAAACTTCCTGGCTTAGCCATGTCTCCGAGTTCGAGTCTCGGTCCGGCACACAGTTTTAATCTGCCAGGAAGTTTCATATTAGAATCCTGCAACAAACACCACTGAATTTTTAGCTTGTTAATGTCGACAGGAGTTGTTCCATTTAAGAAGTGTATGTTTGCTCAAAAAATACACTTTATAAGTATTATTACATTCTGTTGATTGGCTAGCACTACGAGTCCCAGGCTAGCAATCCATTCTGTAAAAACAGCATTTTACGTTTCTGCAATATTTGTGGTGCAAATTTTAGGTGATTCAGCCCGTATAAACGTCGTGAATAGCGTCAGATGTTGAGTAATCCCTGTGATGGACACAAAGATGCCGCATACACGTGTGAGATAGTGTTCTCAGCATCTGGCAGAGTTTGAAAGGGGTATCAATGTAACTGTCCATTTGACCGGCTGGTTGAATGTTGCAATATCCAGATTTGTGGGACATTCGGAAGTGCCAGTGGTCCGATGTTGGTCTGTAAGGGAATATGAGGGCAGGAAAACACGTCGTCAGTCTTCTGGTCGGCCACGTCAAATGGCTCTGAGCACTATGGGATTCAACTGCTGAGGTCATTAGTCCCCTAGAACTTAGAACTAGTTAAACCTAACTAACCGAAGGACATCACAAACATCCATGCCCGAGGCAGGATTCGAACCTGCGACCGTCGCGGTCTTGCGGTTCCCGACTGCAGCGCCTTTAACCGCACGTCCACTTCGGCCGGCAAGCACATCGTAACCCCTTCACATTTTCGTCTGCCATCCCAGAACAAGTACTGCAGCAAGCTGCGTCATCCCGCTCCCTTTGTCAGAGACTGCCAGTAGCCACACTCAGAAGCTACCATCCTACAGGTACGCTGCCATTAGCGCCCAGGTCAGGGGATGCTTGATAACTGCGTTCATACTGCCGAGCTCTTTGTAAATACAGCTCGATTTTGTATTACCAAAATAACGCCATTTACCTTCTCATCTCCCAACCTGTAGATTTTAATTTAGTTTCCTCCTTCACTTCTGCTCGTTTCAGTTTCTTTGTCAGTTGCGTAAAAAAGACAAATTTTACAGATTTCTCTTTCTTTATTTCTGATCGTATTCTGCTGCTTTTAGTGATCCGAAGTGTCCTTTATGTTTTCTCACCGCTACATCTAACTTCCCTGGAGGATGTATTGTTCCGTAAATGGATGCAAATTTTCAACGAATAGATTTAATGTTCTTAGTACTAAAATAGGTGCAAAGTAAATTTCATCATAGTTAACATTTTTGTTGTTCTGTCATTATTCAGCCTCAGCCTTTCTTCCTTCAATATATTTAATGTGCCCCGGCCGCAGTGGCCGAGCGGTTCTAGGCGTTTCAGTCTGGAACCGCGCGACCGCTACGGTCGCAGGTTCGAATCCTGCTTCGGGCATGGATGTGTGTGGTGTCCTTAGGTTAGTTAGGTTTAAGTAGTTCTAAGTTCTAGGGGACTGATGACATCAGATGTTGAGTCCCATAGTGCTCAGAGCCATTTGAACCATTTAATGTGATTAGTTGTAAATCATTAGATGACAATTTATTTTATACCAGATGAGTGTGTGGTATTGTTTCTGAGTATATCATGTCTTGAGATACCTGCCCAAGGAAATTTATAACTGAAATTGAACAAGTCATCCTTCAGGAGTCTGCCAATATAAAACAGTGTTTATCCAAAAATATTCTGTTTTGACAGTTATATGAATTTAATCGCATTTATTTTATCTGTTATTTAGATGTCAGTTTTATTCATAATAAGTTATTATTTATAGTAATTATCTACTATTCAAATGTCAGCCTTCTTTATGGCAGCTTAATTATTATTTATAACAATTTAATTAACAGATATCATGTGCATCTGGTTTCGAGTTCAGCTGCAATCTTTTATGGCAATCATTCGATATTGTTAATTATGTAACACTTCGAAAACACACGTTTACCACACTCCCATCTACCCACAGCAAATTCTTAGCTCAAACATTTTCAAGAGCAAACGATTGTGTCTATTAGCTAAATTATAATAAAAATAGTTCCAGCTGCTGCAATATCTTCTCAAAAGGCACACCGACTTCGACAGACCCATTCAAAATATCTTTCAGCTTGCAATCTACATGCTCCTTCCTTAATATTTTGCTTCTATTGAAATTACCCATTACTTAGATTTTAATTCAGCTTTTACGTTTTCTGTCTTTCGGAGTGTGTCCACAATTGAATAAGCGCTGTTTCTGTTTTCCAGATGGTTTTCGTCTTAATTCATCAACACCTCTGCAGTGGTCTCAAATACACGCACATTTTCAGTCAAATGTGGCACGTTTTCTTATGTATTATGTTATTCTTCTTACAAGCTATAAGTAGTTTTGGTCCTTGCACAATATTGTTCATTCATACTGTAAGGAATAAAACACAGTTATTGAACAAGAAATTTCCAGCGTCAGAAATATTAGCTGTTTATAGGAAGGGCAAGCCATAAGATTTTAATTACCACCTCGAAAAAGTAAATTTACTTAATTTTTTTTGTTTGCTTTTAGGTACTTGTATGTAGTCTCCAGTTTATCGTTACATAATGACATTTTGTTTTGGCTTCCATAACTGTGTGCAGTAGACTACCTACATGTAGCAGCAAACAAATAAACAAATAATAAAGTTATTTTATTTTTTCGAGATGATACTTAAAACTTATGATTACCTCTCCTAAGCACATTGACTTAATGTATGAGTAAAAATGCACCATTTAAGTCAAAATGTGTACGTATGATACTTATGATTACCTCTCCTAAGCACATTGACATAATGTGTGAGTAAAAATGCACAATTTAAGTCAAAATGTCTACGTATTTCAGGCCACTGAAAATGCCTCAGTAAATTAAGGAAAAACATATCTGACAACATGAAAATTGGATTTATTCAGTTCAACATCGATCTAATCCAAAAGTTGTTCTTACAGGTTGAAAATTTCTCAAACCAGCAAACTCTGCGAGGCTGCACGGGACGTCAAACCAATGTCTTACTTTCTTGTGGGCATTATTTAATCCAATATAGGGCGTGTTCGCTCCTGAAATGACTGATTTGTTGTTGTAACGGTTCCTGCTGTACAGATGGAGGGCACACATCGCTCTTCTCTTGTAATAACTGTTTCACATTCACATTTACTTGACGTCTTGATCCAGCACCGGCCTTGTTTACTAATGGAGCGATACACCTCGTATGAGTAGACTGCTACGATTGGTGCTCACTACATAGTGGACCACAGCGGAGTAGCAGTACAACGGGTTTATCAACAACACTATCTAGTCGCTGTACGCCATCATTCGTTGTCTACTGCTGCGTATCAATGTATGCGCGAGTCCGGGTCATTTAGCAGATTACCTCGACAGGGACAGAGTCGCACAGTACGAACTATGCAATTTGAGGAAGCTGTCCTGAAGCAAGATCCTTCCCTCGCAATCGTGCTGTTGAGCGTAACTTGGGGCCAAATTATACGAATGTAAGACATTTCCCTCATGAGCAACTGTTACATCCATTTCACTTACAGTGTGTACACAATCTGAAACCAGTTGATTATCCACTTAGAGCACATTTCTCGCAGCAGTACCTGGAAGAATGTCAAATGCGTCCTACATTTCCATACTGTTCTTCTTATTGATGAAGCAACGTTCGGGTGTGATGGGATCTTCAATACTGGCAGTTCGCATGTATAGAGTGTGTTTCGCTCACATGCCACAGTTACTAGCGTTCATGAAGTGCTGTTTACGCGAATGTGTGGACAGGTGGCCATTATGTGGCAGGCATTATTACAATTTCCTCACCAGAGCGTTGCCAGAATTGCTGGACATCTTGCCACTCGTTAGAGTATGTGGTTTCAGCATAACGGCACATTTCAGTCATCCTATGCGTCGATTCTTGAACATGTAACACCTCCGATTTTATTCCGACCTGATCTGATCGAACAGCAGTCCAATATTTATTATTAACATGACCGTGAACCTAATGGGGCTGGTAATCGGAATTGACTGCTACAGAAGTTGTTACTTTCCAGTTCGTTCTGCTCAATACTATAATACTGAATGTCTGGTAATGAGGAACACCAACACCTAAATTGTGACTCATTATCATTCAAGATTCGCTTAGGAATACACACCTTTTGAAAATAGTCTTTCTCAAACTGGTTACTGATGGCTCTACTAGTGGCTTTCTTTAACGAGAAACCAGTTCTTCCACTACTAAGATTTGTGTGTAATTCCCTCGTGAGGCAGGAAGTGGCCCAAAAAGATCCACTGCTACTATGTCCTTAATCGCTGTTGGCACAATTGGGTGCATATATCCTTTGTGCTGTACTGTAGTCGTTTTAGATTTTTGACAAGTGTCACATGTACTCAGTATCTTATGTATACGCCTTCCCATGTTGTTGAATGCACAATCTGACTTCAACTTTTCCAGACACTTCTTTGATCCATAATGCACATTACTATAGTGCGTATACCAAATTAATTTCTCTACCACATGCTCAGGCACACAGTGTTTCCAGTTCTCCTCACTCTCCTTGTTTCTTTTATAAAGTATCCCATTGTGAATATAATAAAATGTGCGAATTCTTTCCTCTCATGCACACCTGTGTTTGTTTTTAATTGTCTTTAATTTCTCATCCTCGTTCTGTTCCCTGCACACATACTTTAGGAACTTCCTTATGAATTCTTCATACTGTACTCCTTTTATCAGGTTAATTCTAACTCCTTCTCCTTCCGGACTGTCCACCAACATTCCTCTCGAGTCAGCTGGTAATCTTGACAAGGCATCAGGTATTATATGGGTTGCTCCTGGCTCATAAATTATCTCGAAGTCATAGTCCTGCAATGCCAGAGCCCATCGCGTTAGTCTGCTATGCCTCAATTTGCTTGTGGTCAGAAATGTAAGGGTCTTATGGTCAGTCACTACTTTCACATGCCTCCCCGCCAAATAATAATGGAATCGCTTAAACCCCCATACGATTGCCAGTGCCTCCCTTTCAGTAATCGAATATTTCCTCTCCCAAGCATTTAAACTCCTGCTACCGATCGCTATTGTTCTCTCTCACCATTTCTGCTCCTCTCCATTTGGTACAAATGTATCCCTAGTCCATAGTCAGAGCTGCCTGCTCCCAAATAAAAGTCCTTGGAAAAATCCGGGTGGTACAAAATGTCTGCACTACATAGTGCTTCCTTGATATTCTCAAACTCAGTTTGGCACTCTGCACTCCAATGCCACGTCATTCTTGCCTTGGTCAATTCCCTCATATTCGAGGCATTAAGTACAGATCCCTTGACAAATTTTCTATAAAACTCGCAAACCCCAAAGAACGCTCGCAACTGCTTCTTGCTATGGGGGGTCAGAAAATTTCGAATAGCCTCCATTTTACTAGGATCAGGATAGATACCCTCCTCTGATATTATATGGCACAGGAATTTTATCTCTGATTTGCCAAATTCCGACTTGCCCAGGTTTACAGTTACCCCTGCAGTTTCAAAAGCTTCCAAGACTGCATCCAATCTATCCAAATGTTCTTCCCATGATTCACTTGCTATCAAGAGGTCATCCACATAAACGGTGACTTTTTTAAGTAACTCCTCGCCCAGTATCTTATCCATCGCTCTTATGAATTCAGACACTGACACATTAAGCCCAAATGGCAACACTCTAAATTGATAGCACCTCCCTCCATAAGTAAATGCTGTATACTGGCAGGATTCTGTGGCCAATAGTATTTGCCAGTAACCGGCAATTAAGTCGATACTACTAAGTACCTTCACTCCTCGGAATTTTTGAATCAGTTCTTCTATGTTTTCAGGCTTGTCCCGCTCTGGCTCAATGATCTTGTTCACTGTCCGTGCATCTAAAACTATCTTCACCTTCCCATCCTTCTTATCAACAACAAATAGGGGGTTGTTATATTGACTGTTGGTCCTTTCTACAACACCAAGGTCCATCATCCTCTGTATCTCCTCATCTACTGCTCTTCCTTTCGCCTGGGGAATGGAATACTGTTTCATATTGAATGGTTTATGGATCTTTATCTTTAGCTTACACTCCACCCCTTTCGTGATACCTGGCCGTTGAGAAAATACCTTACAACGCCTGTATAATACTGTGTCTAATTTCCTCTTAATCTCTTCATCTATGTGTGTCAATTCCTCCAACTTTTTACTGATCTTATCCTCTTCATGTCGATCCTCTCATGCTAATTCCTCAAAGTACATCAACACTTATTCTTCTAGTTCCTCTTCCCCGTATCCTACTGTGGGTTCCTCTTCATAACACAAACTTATCCTTTTAAATTCTTCCTCTTCTTTTATTGCACTACCCTCAGCAAACTTTAACCTCTTCTCTTCTCCCTTTCTTCCTTTGACCTTGATAGTAACTTCATCAAAACTCACTATCGCTTCAACTTCATTCAACCAATCTATTCCTAAAATAATTGATGTGTTCAGTCCAGCCACCACCAAAAATGTTGCTTCGTATTCTTCTCCCTTTATCTCGAAGGTAATCAACACTTGTTCTTTCATAGGTTTACTCCTTGCACCCAATGCATTCACAATTCTCACTCCACTCACTGGGAAACTAGGCAAGATAATGTTTGCTTTCAGTACTTGTTCATATAACCTCTTGGATATTGCACATGCTTCACTTCCTGTGTCAACTAATGCCTCCATATTCAGTCCACATAGCTTGATCCCTATCATGGGTAGTATGGGTTCTTTGGGTATCCTACTTCTTTCCTCCAGTAGATCTCCTCTTAGATCTCCACCATTGTCGTGTCTTAGTAGATTTATTCTGGTCCTTGTAGCTCTCACTCCTGACCGGACCTCATCTGGAGTGTCATTCAGTTTTCCGGTCTCTCCACCTCTTCTATATGCACTGTGTCGTTCATTCGCCTATCCCTTCCTCTCTCATGATCTCTCGGTTCTTCACTCCTTCTCCAATCATTTCTCCATTGCTCTTCACCACCATGGTTTCTATACCCATGGCCACCACCTCTTCCTCTATAATCAGACGAAATATTAAAATGATTCCTTTGGTCACTACTTCCCTCTCGGTTTTGATCATTAGCTTGGTTGTGTTCCTGTGATCGAACAGATTCCAACTGTTCCAGTATCTCCATCAAGGCCTCCCTATCTTTAATTAGGCTCCCGGATACAGTTTCTTGCATTCTCCAGCTCAATCTTCTTTTTATCGCTGATATCATTATGTCATCACTCAGGGGTTGTTCCAAGGTCTCGTTTAATTCCCATAAATGTTCGGAAAACTCTCTCAACGTTCCTCTCCATGTATTAAGTGACTTGCGGTGTAGTAGGTCCTCAAGTGCTGCACACTGATGACTTTTGGACCAGTATTTCTTCAAGAATTCCCCTTCAAACTGATCGTAATTAGTAATCCCTTCCTTCTTCCTGACTCCCCAAGTGAATGTCTCATCTTCCATCCTATCTATTGCAAATTGAATCTTGTCTGCGTCTTTGAAATGTGCTGGGAAAATTCCTTTTAACCATTTCATAAATATCATTGGGTGCAACCCTCCTTTTGGTTTATACTTCTGCTCTGTATTGTTTTGGATGTACCAACTATCACCACTCATCAAGGTAACGACTCTACCTTCCCCAGCGGTTAAAGTTGCATTGCTAATTCGTTTATCAATTTCTTCTGTCTTGCTCTCCAATTGTTGCACTCCATGTTGTAATTGCCTGACCTCCATTGCGACCCTCTTGTTATCCTCTTCTCATTGCACGGCTATAGCATTTTTCAGATTGACAGCCAGTTGGTTTTGCCTATCTCCTATCCCCTTAACCGCATCATTGCAATGTTTCTGCATCTGCGTCACCTCGGCGATTTGATGATTGCAATTTGTTTCCACTTTGGTGATCCTTTCTTCCAATTCTGCTTTAGTTTCTTTAATATCGTCTTCTATCCTTTTTGTTAACTTTCCTCCCAACTTCTCCACGTCTCCCTGGACTTGGTCTATGCTCTTCTGTAGCTTACTCTCTCTCTCGTTGATGTCCATCTTCAGTCGTTCTTGTAACTCTTGCATTTCCTTCTTCAGATTATATTCTATCTTCATTTGCGATGTTTTGATCTCTTGTGCTAGAGTTTCCTTAAATGATTTTTCTAAGCTTTCTTTGGTTTCTTGTAAATCTTCCTTTAATGATTTGAGGAACATTTCTTCCCTTTCTTTAGTTTCTTGTAAACCTTCCTTTAATGATTTGTGGAATATTTCTTCCCTTTCTCTACTTTCTTGTAAACCTTCCTCTAATAATTTGCAGAATATTTCTTCCCTTTCTCTAGTTTCTTGTAAACCTTCCTTTAATGATTTGTGGAATATTTCTTCCCTTTCTCTAGTTTCTTCTAATTTCTGTTTTGTTGCCTTGGTTTCCTTTACCAAGTCTGCTAACATCGACCGTATATCCTCACCCTCTGAAACTGGCTTATCTCTCGTCGTTTGTCCCGGTGTCTCGGGGTAACTAGTTGAATGTGCTAATGGGCTTTCTAATGACAATCCATAATCACTGATTCCTGAATCACCTCTGTCTTCCTGCCCTATCCCTTTCCTTTCAGCTACTGCCTCACAAACCTGCTTATCTTCGGTAGACTTGTTTGGTTTATTTTTAACGCACAGGCAAGTAATATAAAATAACCTCTTGTAACCCAAAACACTCCCAATTACCGCTAAACTAATCAAACTGCAGTAGCTTCAGTTAATCCCAAAATTGATACAATACGTATGAGTACTGAATATAACAACTCTCAAAACTTAATAAATTCAAATATCTATTTTCACATACACAGTTTACGTAAAATGTTTTAAATAAGACAAATCACATCATTCATTAAATCTATAAATGTAAAATCTGCAGAAACAATGAGCATATCTGTATAATCACCGTTTAGACAGCGCAGTATGCATAAATAAGCATGCTATATTTCAGAGTATGTTTCGTAAAATTCTCTGAAATTACTGTAATTGGGCACTTGTCCTAAGGCAAAACAAAGCTTGAAACTGTTTATTTAAGGTGAAGATAGTATATTGCAATTTAATGTCGTGCCTACCAGTTGTCTTCACTCACCAACTGACGTTACCACGGGTCACAATGTTTTGACGTTTGAAGTGGGTGTGGCGCTTTTGTGACGCGCTGCTGTACTGCCGCCAGAGCCGCGTGAAGTCGCGCTGAAGATCTGTAATGAGTCGTTGAAGTTCTCAGTCGGCCGCTCTGTGGCGCTGCAGGCCGGCGTAGTTTGTAGTTCGGCCGCTAGATGCCGGGTTGGCGCTCGGTGTCTCGAAGTCGCGCTGGTCGCTGTCCACTGTAGTGCGTCTGCGTCTGACCTACTCCTTGCACAGGTAGTTGGGATGGTGTGTGAAATCATCTCGCGGATCGAAGCTCTTTGGCGCAGCTGCTGTATGGGTCTGCGTGACGTCATTCAACAATTGCGTCGCCACACAAGTTGTCGCCTGCATAACAGTTTATGGGTCCACATGAAGTTGCTCGATTTTCATCATTCAAAAAGCAATTTCGGTCATAACATTACTATTAAACACTTCTTTAAAAGCTTTCGTGAAGAAATCTTAGCTCGTTTTGTTGTGGTAGTGTTCACACATGTCTTTCTTTGGTGTTCACTTTTCACAGTTTTTGGCGCGGATTTACGCGTTTGCACATTATAACACAGTTTATCGACACTACTACTCTAATCTAATATGGTGAAAAAACAGTTTATTCACAATCGTAAGATGCTATTATTTCATATTGTTCAAGATGCACTGTTTCTTGACGCGATTTTTAATTTTGCAAAACGTGGTGTAGACATTGTCCACTGTCCAACATTCGTTATGGTTTGCGCAGTTTTAACTACGGTATCATTTATAAGGTCATACACATCGAAACACTGATTTAAAATTTCAATTTTGCATCTACCTATGCATATGTAACCGAAAGAATTTAATGCCACAAATTTAAAGTGTAGATACTGTCTTCATCCGAAATTGGAAAATATTTTCTCGCATTAAGCAAGATAAAATTACCTGTTGTTTTTTACTATTCGTCTGAAGATTGCACTTGTCCTTTCACAGTAAGCCAAGGTGTAACACCTCCGATTTTATCCCGACCTGATCTGATTGAATAGCAGTCCGTCAACCTAATGGGGCTGGTAATCGGAATTGACTGCTACGGAGGTTGTTACTTTCCAGTTTCCTGTTCAATACTATAATACTGAATGTCTGGTAATGAGGAACACCAACACAGTTTTACTAATTACGAACTTATATTCTTCTCAAAACACAAAAAAGGAGACAGCCACTGCCTTCATCATGCATATCTAATTACGGCTAATCTCAGCACAGGCTTCCTTCATTTTCCATTATCGTCACACGCTAATCCATCACTGCATCCACCACTGCAATCCAAGGTTAGGCCGGCGCGGTAGACGCGAAACCAAATATCGGCACTAGTAACGTCACTGATCCCTTTCATAATGATACTTCTTCACTTTCCCGGTATTAATCTATTACTTAGGGGTCTAACCACGGCGATGGCGACACCCTTCTCGGTTGAAGACCCTGTATTTCAACAATGGCCTCCACACACACACCATTCCCGCCAACCACTCTGGCGCAACTCGACACTCGATCTCGCAACACGTCACAACCGATTGTTCGCGCTATCGACCTGTGCCGAGTACAAAGTTATAGTAAGGGCCTACGAACCCCTTACAAACAGACAGTTTCAACAACAGTAGAATGGCATAGATGGTCCTGTACCATGGCCTACTCGATTCCCTGATTTGACCCCTATGAACTTTTTAGTGGGAAGAGATCCGCAACCGTGTTTACAAAACCCCTGTTGAATCAGAAGAAGATCTGGTTGCCAGGATAGTAGCAACAGCAGAAGAAATTAGGGACATTCCTGCAATCTTTGTGTTAGACAGAAAATGACCCATCAGTACAACCTTGTTTGCAAGTCAATGGAGGCTTTTTTGAGCTTCTGCTGGAAGCGAAGTAATTGTGTTGTATTAATGTTTTTTTTGTCTCTTTGTAATAAATAATTAAAAATTGTTTGTGTTGCTTTTGGTCTGTTGTAATTGATGCACTCGTAAAATGGTGTCTCACAGCAAAACACATTACAATAAGTTCTTTCAATGTCCCATTCAATCTATCAGACTTCTTGGTTTAATTAATTTTCAGCCAGAGAAAACTGCTTCTTTTAGTTTAAAAATATCCTCTTAGCAAAATATGATATTAGAGAAAAATATTCGTTTTGCTGTCCCATGCAGACCCAGACAGATTGTTGGTTTAATTAATTCTTATCCTGAATAATATAACACATACACTGAGATGACAAAAGACATGAGATACCTCCTAATATCGTGTCGGACCTCCTTTTGCGTGACGTGGTGAAGCAACTGTATGTGGCACGGACTCGACAAGTCGTTAGAAATCCCCTGCAAAAATTCTAAGCCATGCTGGCGCTACAGCCATCTATAATTGCGAAAATGTTCACAGTGCAAGATTTTCTGAACAAAGTGACCTCTCAATTACGTCCCATCAATGTTCAATGGGATTCATGTTGGGAGATCTGGGTGGTCAAATCATTCGCTCGAATTTTCCAGAATGTTCTTCAAACCAACCGTCAACAATAATTGTACCCCAGTGAAATAGCCAATTGTCATCCATAAAAATTTCACTGTTGTTCAGAACCATGGAGTCCTGAACAGCTGCAAATGGAAAGTGGCTCAAATGGCTCTAAGCACTATGGTACTTAACATCTGAGATCACCAGTCCCCTAGACTTAGAACTACTTAAAGCTAACTAACCTAAGGACATCACACACATCCATGCCCGAGGCGGGATTCGAACCTGCGACCGTAGCAGCCGCGTGTTTCCGGACTGAAGCGCCTAGAACTGTTCGACCACAGTTCTGTTGAACCACTGGACTCAGTCCAATCCATGTAAACACAGCCCACACAATTTTGAGGCCACCACTAGTTTGCACAGTGCCTTGTTGACAGTTTTGGTCCATGGCTTCATGGGGTCTTCCCCACACTCGAACCCTATGAAATGAAATCGTGCCTCATCTGACCAAATCACAGTTTTCCAGTCATTTAGGATCGAACCGATATGGTCATAAGCCCAGGAGAGGCGCTGCAGGCGAAGACGTGGTGTTAGCAAGGGCACTCTTGTCAGTCGTCTACTGCCGTAGCCAATTAACGCCAAATTTGGCAGCACTGCCCTAGCGGGTACGTTTGTCTTTTGTCCCACATTGATTTCTGTCGTTATTTCACGCAATGTTGCTTGTCCGTTAGCCCTGACAACCCTGCGCAAACGGCGCTTCTCTCAGTCGTTAAGTGAAAGCCGTCGGCCACCGAGTTGTCCGTGGTGAGAGGTAATGCGTGAAATTAGTTGTTGCCAGCACGCTGTTGACACAATGGGGTTGGGATACTGAATTCCGAACGATTTCCGAAATGGAATGTCCCATGAGTCTTGCTCCAGCTACCGTGTTACTTCCCGTCGTGTGGCCATAATGACGTCAGAAACCATTTCATGTGAACCAGCTGAGTGGACATGACAGCTCCACCAATGCATTGCCCTTTTATACCTTGCATACGAGACACTATCCCCATCTATATACTTGCATATCGCTATCCCATGACTTTTGCCCCATCAGTGTAATACAAAACTCGCCTTAACAACCGAAATAAAAATTCCTTGAACGTTCATTTCGTCCTGTCCATTTATCTTGAGTAATAACGCTATCTACTGCATACACGTTTATCCTATTTATGCTCTGTTGTTACAAATGGCGACGTGTGTGATGTTCCCGGCTGACGCAGTGGCCAACCCCCGGCCGCAAGCAGCCTCCCGAGTCCTGCGACGTCAGCGCCACGCTCGGGCCCGCCTGAAGTCACAGCGGCCTCTGCAGACACGTCGGCAGGGGCCACCGCGGTGCATGCCGGGTACCGGCCGCGCCGCTCAGCGCGGAACTGAGCTGCTGACACCCGGGCGGCGTGCGCCAGCGAATCTGTGTTTTATCCTTGGTTGTGTACCATCTCTGGTTTGCTTCACAATACAAATAACAGTTATAGCACCGAAGTTCTTAGTTGCATTTGTCCAGTTATATATGTGTCTGTAGGTTGAGCATTTTAAAGTAAATAGTATATGTGTGATGCATTATCAGTATTACTCGATTTTGATGTTACCATTAACAAGAGGTGCGAACAAATTCTGCAATTACGCTCTCAGTTTACAAGAGTAAGACACGCGCACAGCTATTTATGATAATAGTGCTTTCAGTATGTTTCTCCTAGCATTGCCCGATAAATTGCTTAGTTTATAATCAGTCAGCAGTTGCAGCTTCGTGTGGTTCCGTATGAGACACTTGGCTCGTTTTTACCTAACAAGTTACGTGAAATAACATGTGATTCAAAAAGAGCAGAAAAAGTGAAAAATCAGCTTTTAGAAAGATATTTTGGGTTACTCAAAACGTTTCTCAAATAAATGCACAGAAATAAACGGGAATTTTTGAAGTAATGATATTGTCAGATTATTTACACACAAGAGACTACACTTCAGTTGCGTACATGTTAGGCTCATGTGCCATCTCACAACGAAGTTACACTTGTAGTGGTGATTGTGAAAACAGTCGTGAGAACATATGCTGCGTAGGGGTTTAGATGATGTTTCTCTCAAACGATCTCTCGACATGGCTATAGTCTATACATTCACTTGTCCAAGGAGGGCCGTAATGAAGAGTCAAGAAGCGTAGGATACAGTAACATCACTAGGGAGAAAAATTAATTACTACAGTTGTGGTAATTGCCAAACATTCATAGCAGTATATAAAATTACAGTGGCTTCCGCGGCCAGAGTCAGATGACATAAAAGTTTTCTGAGTATGGTACCGCGTCATAATGTTACTAGAGAAATCACCATTTCCACCTCGATTACAGTGGCGTTCTTCTGTGCCTTCTGGTGTGTTTTGGATGTGTCCAGTATATTTTGTAATTACTGCTCACTGAGCATGATGTTACGCGACAATTTTAAAAGATCATTGTTATAATTGAGCTCTTGATGTGGAAGGAGAGGAAATTTTTATTGTAACAGGTTACTACAGTGGAGGGAGTAAGGATCTGCTATTGTCTATTGCTTCTTACATTGTTTGCTATTATTGGTTCTTATCGGCAAATGAGGCATGAGCTCCTACATCTACATCTGCATTTGTACTCCGCAAGCCTCCCAATGGTGTGTGGCGGAGGGCACTTTACGTGCCACTGCATTACCTCCCTTTCCTGTTCCAGTCACGTATGGTTCGCGGGAAGAACGACTGCCGGAAAGCCTCCGTGCGCGCTCGAATCTCTCTAATTTTACATTCGTGACCTCCTCGGGAGGTATAAGTAGGGGGAAGCAATATATTCGATACCTCATCCAGAAACGCACCCTCTCGAAACCTGGACAGCAAGCTATACCGCGATGCAGAGCGCCTCTCTTGCAGAGTCTGCCACTTGAGTTTGCTAAACATCTCCGCAATGCTATCACGCTTAGCAAATAACCCTGTGACGAAACGCGCCGCTCTTCTTTGGATCTTCTCTATCTCCTCTGTCAACCCGATCTGGTACGGATCCCACACTGGTGAGCAATACTCAAGTATAGGTCGAACTAGTGTTTTGTAAGCCACCTGCTTTGTTGATGGACTACATTTTCTAAGGACTCTCCCAATGAATCTCAACCTGGCACCCGCCTTACCAACAATTAATTTTATATGATCATTCCACTTCAAATCGTTCCGTACACATACTTCCAGATATTTTACAGAAGTAACTGCTAACAGTGTTTGTTCCGCTATCATATAATCATACAATAAAGGATTCTTCTTCCTCTGTATTCGCAATACACTACATTTCTCTATGTTAAGGGTCAGTTGCCACTCCTTGCACCAAGTGCCTATCCGCTGCAGATCTTCCTGCATTTCGCTGCAATTTTCTAATGCTGCAACTTCTCTGTATACTACAGCATCATCTACGAAGAGCCGCATGGAACTTCCGACACTATCTACTAGGTCATTTATATATATTGTGAAAAGCAATGGTCCCGTAACACTCCCCTGTGGCACGCCAGAGGTTACTTTAACGTCTGTAGATGTCTCTCCATTGAGAGCAACATGCTGTGTTGTGTTTCCTGTTTTCTTCCTTCTGGACACAGACTGCGCGGCGATAGTTACTTACTGGTAGCGCTCACATCTAGCGTTATTGATGTGGCGTGTTGGACCCTGAGGGCTGGCAATAAGAATGGAACAAGCCTGAGCCCATCCTCTCTATTCACACTGTTACGGTGTTTTACTATTTCCATAGCTTCCCTACCTTACATTTTTCCGTACATGGATGCTTAGTAAACACGCAGGTATCGTTCAGTTAAACACCAACAAGACGGTGGCAAGGAAATAAAACTTAACAAAACCTGCATACTTGCCAAGCAGCCGGGATTAGCAAAATATAAGATCGGAGAAATCATCGAAATACTAAAACACCCTAACAACTCGAACAGGAGCCCACGCCTCATTTGCCGATGAGTACCAATCATAGCAAATAATGTGATATACAACAACAGTACCCAACTTACTCCACTGTAGTAAACTATCACAATAAAAATTTCCTCTCCTTCCGCATTAAGAGATCAATTGTAACAACGATCTCTTAGAATTGTGACGTAATGTTCAGTGAGCAGTAATGACAAAATATAAATAACTCTGCACTGCTGAAACACATCAGTGGACCCAGAAAGAGGGCCACTGTAACCGTGGCCAAAACGTTGGTTTCTCCAGTAACAGCTTCTTACATTATGACACGCTACCATTCTCATACAACTTATATGTCAACATTAGTAGCATTATTTTTGAAACTTACATAGTGCAAAGCTACTGCATTGTCCTCTACGGAACACTATTCTCTCTTGCAAGGAGATGTCTCTTACAAACTGTGCCCAATTCTCAGCTCTGACGGAAACATTTTGGGGCCTCGGCAAAATGGGAGCAGTATTGGAAGAGACAGTGCGTCCCCCTTCCCGACCACATTGTGACCATTGTCGGTCACAAAGAGGTTTTCAACAATTGTAGATCGGGTTACATGACACACAGATGCAGCAGTTGCGTGTTTTACAATTCCATTAAGGGAAAACTAGTTTTCGCGTCTTCACGCTATATCAGCGTGTAGGCTCTCATTTCCTTATTTTATATTTCTAGGAAGATCAAATTAGTCAATTTTTAATATCTCGCTGCACCTGTTGCTTTTAATTTACGCGCAATACGCGTGCAAAGCTGGACATACATATTTGGGGTACTGATAATACAAAAGCTAACACAAAACTTATTTATTCGACTTTCGACGACTGGCTGGATGTGGATAGGTGATTGATCTCCAGTTTTTGTTTTAAAAACAATTATAAATATACAAACAGATTTAACTACAGATACTAAAAGTATTGCTGAGATATGCGTAGAGTAAGTGTCCCCATGGGTATGATGGAAGTGCCAGGATAATACCTCGAAAGGGAGATTATGTAAGAGCAGACCTCGAAAGGGAGATGATGTAAGAGCAGACCAGAAAAGGACCGATGGTTGTGGATATCACTTTTCAATAGATTTTTCATTTGGGACTGAGGAGCAGAGGATATGTTACAGCTCGTCTTCTTCATCATCATCATCATCATCTTATTCTTCTTATTCTTCTTCTTCTTCTTCTTGCAAATAACAACGTCTTTTAAAAAAATATGATTGTAAATAACATTGCTGACTGCGGTCGTGCTATGACTCTTTCACCTCTGGTTTTGTCTTATAAAGACAATACCATTTCATGTTCAAGAAAATCTCATTTGTACGTAAAATACGGAAAAGGCAACAACTTACATACAGAGTACTGGTGCGTGGCGTACACAGACACGTAACAGAAAACAGTTAACACTAGCTTTCGAAATCGTGCGCTTTTTTTTTAATAAGAGTATACACATTCACACAAACACACACAACCACAAAATGTCTTCTCACCAAATTTCAGTCACCAACTTTCTCCTCCTAATGCGAAAATATTTAGTTGGCGCCAACCTACATAGGGAGAAACATTCATCGGAATAAAGTAAGGGAATTCAGAGCGCGCACGGAAAGATACAGATGCTCTTTTTCCGCACACTGTTCGAGAGTGGAATAAAAGAGAATAATTGTGAAGCTGGTTCTGCGAACCGCCTGCCAGGCACTTAAGTGTGATTTTCAGAGTATCCATGCAGATGTAGAAGTAGAAAGACATCCAAATGTGCACCCTGGCGGTAGCAGGGAGACCACTGAATATCGATCATTGAAAGCAATTGCCTGGGTAGACAGAGATCGAAAAGGGTAGGGAAAGATGGACGAGGCAAGGAGGTGGTAGCAGGGTAGAGCGAGACAGGTCTTTCGCCAGATAACTCAGTGGCTGCATAAGGAGATGTGCATATAAGGGGCAGAGAAAGGTATGGGGATAGGGAGGAAAAGAAAGAAGGGAGGGTGCAGATTAAGAGAAAGACAAGCAGGGAGAAAGTAAGGGAGAGGGATGGAAACAAAGTAGGGAGCGTTGGGAAAGAGGAGGGCAGAGAGAGGGGGGGGGGGGAAGAAGGAGGAAGACTGGTAGATGAAAGCAGCAACCAATCTGGATGTAAAAAGAATGGTGTGGATAAAAGAGAGAAGGAAAAGGTAAGGCGAGGGAGTGGTAAACAAGTTAGGGGAGGTTGAGGCTGGGGGCTAGCGAGAGAGCCCATGTAGTGAAGCATCTGTTGCAGTCATTAGTGCTGTGTGCAGAGCATGTTTAGTAACTGGATAGTCAAGTCTGCAGTTTGCCACAGTTTGACAGTGGCCATTCACGTGGGTGAATACTTGGTTACTTGCCATGACCACATAGAATGCTGTACAGTAATCTCAGCATATCTGATATGTAACATGGCTACTTTTACAAGTGGCCTTGCTTTTCATTGGCGATGCCTGGGACTGTACTGCGACAGAGGACATGGTGTGTGAGTGTATGGGACAGGTCTTGCACCAGGGTCAACCACAAAAGCATGACCACATGGTGTGCAGAATTGGGAGCAGGATTGGAGTAGGGATGGATGGGTGGGCGGTGGAACACCACTTTGGGTGATGTGTGTAGAATTTTGACTACGATATCTCACATCTCATGGCACAACAAGACGTAGCGAAAGACCTGCTGAAGGCTGTGACCGAGCTTTTCGTGACCAACGTGATGCTGGGTTATCAGAGGAGTGCCAGCCAGCATCTTGCTGAAAGGTTTACCTGCATCAAAGGAGGAGATGGCATGATATATCTGGTTTTTGATGACTGGATCGTATATTGTCTGTCAATAAAGGATCTGGTAAAGTTATTGGTGTATTTCGACAACTCCTGCTTCCACTGCAGATGCAGTGTTTGCGAGTGACAAGGCTGTATGGAAGAGACTTCTTGACATGGAAAATGAGACTGTTGTCAAAGTGAAGGTTCTGTTGGTAGTTGGAGTGCTAAATATGAACAGATGTATTTATGGAGCCAACTGATAGCTAGAGATCAACATCCAGAAAATTGTCTATTTGAGTGGAGAAGAACCATGTGAAGTAGATTAGAGAGATGCTGTTAAGGTTATGGAGGAAGGATCCGAGGTTGTCGCCGCCATGAGTCATCAGTGAATCTGAACCAGACAAGGGATTTTAGGTGTTGAGTAGATAGGAAGGATTCCTCCAGGTAGCCCGTTAGTAAAGTGACATAAGAGGGTACCATGTGAGTACCCATGGCAGTACCACCAATTTCCTTATGTATATATATAGCCGTTGAAAGTGAAATAGTTGTGGATGAGGATGTGGTTGGCTAGGAAGATTAGGAAAGAGGTAGTGGGTATAGTGTCAGGAGGACGTTGGGAAAGGTATTGTCCCATGGTCTTTTGGCGTGTGGTATGTTGGTATATGAGGATGTCTTATCCAATTGCCAACAAGGAGTTTGTTGATAACAGGATGGAAACTGTGGAAAGGCAGTGAAGAAAGTGAGCAGTGTCTTGAATGTAGGACAGGAAGGTACAGACAATGGTTTGGAAGTGTTGTCTTGTTGGAGATTTGTATGCACAGACATTGGAAAGTTTGCAGCGACTCTCAGCCACATAGTTACTCTGTTTCATGACCACTGTGATGAAGCCTTATCATCCTTATCGTCCTACCCACAGACAAACGCTCCACCACAGTGGTCGTGAATTGTAGTGACTATACGGTGGACAGTCTCCAATTTTCTGAAAAATCTGCATAAATATCTTGCGAACATGAACCCATCCTGTAAGTCCAATAGTACCTCCAGCAGCTCCTCAAGATCTTAGACCTGTCTCAAACCTCCCCACATTGGCAACTGTCCCTTCCAACATTCCTTCCTTTTACCTACTCCACAAACCCAGACCCCACAGATCTTCCAATTGGTCATACCATTGTGGCTGGGTACAATGCTCCCACTGAACAACCCTCTGCCTTTGTTGATCAACACGTCAAAACTACTGTATGTAACCTCTCATCCTACGTTCAAGACAATATTCACTTCCTTCACTGCCTTTCCACATTTCCTATCTTGTTATCACTCCATGTTAGACATTGTGGATGTGGCATAGAAACCAACATCGTCCATACTCAGGCCTTACGCCTATGGAACACTACCTTTCCCAGTGTCCGACTGATGTCAAACCCACCACCTCTTTCCTAAACCCTTTAGCCATCCAAATCCTGCCATACAAATATTTCACTTTTGAAAACAATACCTATAAATAAATCTATGGTACCACCATGGGTATTTGCATGAAACAACCCTATGCCAACTATCTGGAGAAATTCTTCCTACCCAGATAACACCTAAAATTCAAACAGAAACCTTTGTAGAAATTTATCCCCTGCCTCTCACATAATTCCCTAAATCCACCCATTCATATCAAGCACACTAACCACCAAAACTGCCTCCACTTTCACAGCTGTCACCCATTCCAGGTCAAATAGTCTCTTCCATAGAACCTCACCACCCTTGGACGTTGCATCTGCAGTGGAAAGCAGGAGCGGTCGAAGTACACTTGTAACCTTCCCAGATCGTTTATTGACAGACAATATACTATGCAGCTCATCAATAAACAGGTATCTCGTGCCATCTCTTCTCTGATACAAGAAAACCTGTTAACTAACCACCAATATTCTTCTTATAAGCCAGTATTATTCTGGTCCTGAGAAGCTCAGCCATATCTTCCATTAGGGCTTTGGCTACCTCTCATTGTGCCCTGAGGTGAGGGGTATCCAATCTTCCTAGGCATCACCTACCCAATAAAGGTAGCGCTACATGTGAAATCAGCCATGTCAGATATCAGTTATGCTGCCAAAACTGTACAGCAGTCTATATGTGCAAAACAACCAACCAACTATCCACTCGAAAGAAAGGCCACCACCAAAATTTTGCAAAACACAAAGTGGACAATCCAGTTGTCTAACATACTGTGCACCACATCAGTAATGACTTCAACAACCGCTACACCACATGGGTCATTTCAAGACTCCCTTCGAGCACAAGTTTCTATGAACTACACAAGTGGGAATTTTCTCTCCAGTATATCCTCTGCTCTCGCTACCGTCCTGGGCTAAATCTCTGCTAACGTGTTTCCCACTGCCTCTCTCTCTCTCTTCTCTCTCTTTTTCTCTCTCTCTCCGTCCGCGTCCCATTTTTCCATCGCTCTCCCCTTTTTCCAGCCCTCTCCTTTCTCTCCTGCCTGTCTCTGTCTTCACCATTAACTTCCCTCCTCTCCCCTCCCTCTGCCTCTCTCTATACGTTGTGTGCTCGGAACTCATTACGTCTTGTTGTGCAGCTGTTGATTCATCTAGCAAAAGACCTGCCACATATTCCTTGTCCCGTGCGTCCGTCCCTACCCCCTCCGAACAACCATCTGCCCAGGATACTGCTTTCGATAAACGATATTCAGTAATCAGCCTTGCCACTATTACAAGCATGTACTTTTAGTGTCCATGTAGTTGACAGAGTGAATATGTTTACTCTTTCTATAATAATAGCAACAGCTCAAAAACTAGTGTTAACTGTTTTCTGTTACGTATTACTGTGGGCCACGCACAAGTTGTCTATAAATAAGTGGTTGCCTTTCCCTTATCTGACGTATTCTTACATCCAGGAGCTTCTCATTTATGATGTTTCTATTATTCTTTGATCTTGCTGTCATGTCTGACTTCCAGAAACAGAATGGGGTCGGAGGTGATGCTACTCTTCCTCATTTTACGATATTCCCTCATATTTACTACAGAGACTATCAGTTTTCTGTATTTCTTGACATTTTCTAGGCTAGGTTGAGGCTATTAACGTACGTATTCGTTAAAGCTGCTGGGATGGGTAAATTAGGGATGATTTCATGTTCTGCGAAAGAGAGAGCTTTTTTTTTTTAAGTCTTCTGAGAAACGATGCGGGTGTGATGTGTAAGGAAGGGGTGAGTCTTGTTGATAAAGGCACAGCTGTAGGACAGTGTTCTAAATAGTGGAAACTGAAATCAAATTCTAGCCCAGTTATTCAAATCTACCCATTCTGTATCACCACTAAATCAGTCCATGTGAATGCCTGTACGATTCCTTCAAAGAGGATGCAGCTGATCTCGTGTGTCAGCTACGCCCAGTACTAGCTCTTACTCCAACCCTAATTACCTCGCTGTCGATGGGACGTCAACCCTAAATTTTATTTCTTCACCAGAGACAAGTTGGTGTATGTCTCGTAGATGGCATGGGAACTTTATGAATGGGTACAGGTGGGAGGTAATTGAATGGAAAGCGGAACAGACAGCATGTCGTTTGAAGACTAGGAGGTAATAGTAAAAAGTGAGATGGGTGGAGCAGTTTTATAGCAGAGGAACTACCCTCTCTCAGCTTTGTACGTGTGGATCATAGTAGTGAGATTTAGCCCCCAAATTCATAAGAATAGCAGTTTTATTCTGCTCTGGTTTATTTCTGGATGGTTCGTCTGCATGTATTAAAGGTTAGACTTGAGTGTTTGCTCTAGGAATTTTTGTGTTGTAAATAGACAGATTGGCCAGTTATGGGCCGATAGGCAGCAGGATTGCGTTTCTGCAGCTTGTTGGAGAGGTACCATTGTCCAACGGTCGAGACTTTGAGGGGGAGCTGAGATGTCTTAAGATTATATGGATGGTAGGGTGAATGGACATTGAGAGGGTATCGTCAACAATGTCAAGTTATGAAGTTTTGGTATATCACTTTCCGACTTGGCACATGACGTCACCTGATGTCTATCCGTCTGCGAATTCAAGTAATGTCGTAACTGAAAATCACAATGCTTGAGGTCCAGAGAAGGTATTCGTGCCGGAAATAATTACCGAGGACGTGCCAATCGCCGACGCCTTTCGTAGCATTTACTGGGAACTAGCAGAGTGTAAAAGCTCTTAATCCTACACCAGCGTCCGCCTCTCTTACAAAGAGGGAATCACATTGTCTCTTAGAAGCACTGCGGAATCCTCATCGGTGACAGAAACTAACATGTGCCGCTGTGAACACTTCCTTAAGGAAATAACGGCAGCCAAGATACACGCAAGGCAGCTTCATACCGCTATAGTGCCACTTGCCAATAAAAAATGTAATTGAACTGCCAATAATCGTTTTTCTCTATACGTTTTTCTGTGCTACTGTCAATATCTTTCTCACATTACTGTTTCTTCGCCTTTTCTGCCACTTTTTGGCCATGCAGCCTATGCGCCGTGCTTAACTGCTCATAATTGTAGTGAAGTGTTGGCCTAGTAGTATAGATTGCGAACTGTATTGAAGTGAGGACGTCGGGTTATTTTGAAAATTCTGATGGTGCCAGATTTTTACGTGACACAGGTTATATTTGATACGACATTGTGAGGGTTCAGATTCCCTCAAAAATTGGATATGTATTGTCGACGATATTTTTGTATGCGAGATATTAGCAGTCTCTACTGTAATATTGAAGACGATAATTGTGTTACATAGGTTGTTCGACACTACAGGTGTAATGAAATATTTTCGATAGTTTAAAACCAACATATCAGACACCCAGTTGGACTGTGGGCATATATATGTTTGTGTTGTTCAATGTACCAGGAATAATTATTCAGTGACGTTTAGAAGTTTGTTAACTTACGTAAAACTACTGCTCTGTATGAATGTTTCGACCATATATTGTATGGAATGCTTTTGTAAATAAAAGAAACAATACCAAGCATTAATTTTTGTCTGAATCATAATGCTTTCGCCATTTCACTATTGTTTTATTTCGTTTTGGACACTATTGCAATCTGGGCTCTGTCGTCATTTCCAAGTGATTCATTATTATTCTATGGTAATTACCCACATAGTATGCTATAGCACTTCTCCAGAACATCATATGGAACATATGACCAAAGGCGACCATCTAGTCAACGCCTCTTACATGATTTGTCAAACCAGAATTATCTCCTAATTGGGCAACTTGCAAACCTGATACCGTCATACACATACCTCATTGATGACACACTACAGTGACTGGCTAAAGCAAGATTATGTACGTAAGTCGGCAGCTTTATTTATAAGCGTAGTCAAAATAAATGTGGCCTGAAAAATACACTCTAAGACGAAGAAACGCACTATGGAGGAATCATCCGAATGCGACAGGAATCGGTAGATGTCATATACATATACAAACATACAAATGATTGAAATTTCAGAGAAAATGGCTGGTTTATTCAAGAGAAAGAGCTTCACAAATTCAGCAAGTCAGTAACGTGGTGGTCCATCTCTGGCCTTAATGTGAGCAGTTATTGGGCTTGGCATTCATTGATAAAGTTGTTGGACGTGTTTCTGAGGGATATCGTGTCAAATTCTGTTCAATTGGAACGATAAATCGTCAAAATCCCGAGATACTCGGAGGGCCCTGCCCATAATGCTGCAAACGTTCTCAACTGTGGAGAGATCCAGAGATCTTGCTGGCCAAGGTAGGTTATGGCAAGCACTAGGATAAGCATAGGTCGCCATTATCTTGCTGAAATGTAATCCCAGGTTGACTTGTCATGAATGGCAACTAAACTGGGCATAGAATATAGCGACGTACCGCTGTACTGTAAGAGGCCGGGAATGACAACCAATGGGGTCCTGCAATGAAGAGAAATCGGGCTGGTATTCAACTGCTATTCGAGGCATCTGCAGACTCTTCTTCGCTGATCACCAGCGCGCAGTTCAAAACGAGACTCAAGACAACTACACTCCAGTCAATGAGACTCCAGGTCGAAGATACATCTGGAGATTCTCTGAAGAGTGGTGGGATACGCCCCCAACTGTCGGCCGCCATATGGTCCAGGTTGCTCCAGGTTGCCATTTATTTTCACACAGGACTCCTTCGGTTGTCATACGTGGCACCCTCACAACACAGCGTTATGTCTAGCCCCCGTTATGTTGCCCATCATCGCAAGCCATCCTGAGCTTACATTTCAGAAAGTTAATGCCTGTCCACACAAGGTGAGAGTTTCTATCACTTGCTTTCGTACTTGCCAAACTCTACCTTGGCCAGCAATGTCGCCGGATCTCTCCCCAATTGAGAGCATTTGGAGCATTGTAGGCATGGCCCTCCAACCATCTCGGGATTCTGACGATCTAACGCGCCGTTTGACAGAATTTGGCCGATTTCCCTCAGGTGGCCATCCAACAACTTTATAAATCAATTCCAAGTCGAATAATAGCTTGCATAAGGGCCAGAGGTGAATCAACGCGTTATTACTCAATTTGTGAAGCTTTTTAATGCGGATATATCATCCAATTTTTCTGAAATCCTATCATTCGTATATCTGTACACAGAGCCTGTGATGGGAGATCCACAATAATATCGAAATTTTATGAGAAAACAGTAAAGGAGATTGAAGAAATAGTCCTTACAACTGGCTCAAAACTGCCAAGCAAGAGACTATTATAACAAATCATTACTGTTAAAGATAGACTCTTTGTAACACTAATATTTCCAGCGCCAAGTACGTTTAATCACTTTAATATTTGGTAAAGTAACATTTATTACATTAGACTAGATTTTTATCTTCATATCCACACTCGTTCGAAAGACAGATACGATGCACAAATGAAGCACTTCCAGATATATATTTATTTGAACGTTTTTACTTGTATTGAGTTAAAGAACCACTCGTACATTTCTGAACGTCTTTTCTTCACTACCCAATAAAACAATATAATCAATAAGTACCAAGTCATAAAAAATTATGGATACAGCTGTATTACATGTCTTTAAATGGCGATTTTTCCGCTTTTCAAAACGATTACTCCCAAACATAGTCTCACTTGTTTAACTATGTTAATTAATCTATCCTATAAAACAACTTTGCCTGATTCCCTAATTTGCGTATATTCTGGTAAATTTCTTCCGTGGAGGTGTGAAACTGTAGCCATTTCTGCCAACAAATTTTGCTTCTCACCTTAGTTCCTGTAGTTCAACAACTGTAAATTCCACAACAATCGTCTTTCCTCGTAAAAACCAATTAAATGCACAATTTCATCCTCATTCCCCTTCCTGATAGATTTCTTCATCACTTTTTTTGCCAACAAATCCCTGACATTCACTACACAGTGCATATCCATTGCAGCGGTTTCAACTGTCCCGACAGTGCCGACACATGAGCAACAAGCAGATAGTTACGGTGTTTCCGCAGTGCAATGGAGTCTCTCATTCGTATTAACGTAGGCTCGAGTCTCAAGGATAACAATTCTTTTCGTTTATTATTTCTATGTCGCTTATTAATTCTATACAATATGTCTTTTATATTTTTGGAAGTTCTTTGCTGCGTTGCATTGTTTAAGCCAAGAGCTTTCGAAATGAGCTAACCGCTCGTACTGTTCGTGTGTGGAGTAAAACGGGCGATTTCTTCGCTATAAACATGTCACGACCACAAAATAAGGCTCATAACACGCAGTTTCGTGAGTACTTTCGTTTAATGTGTGCATGAGTACAGCGAAATATGTTACCGAAATGTGGTGGCGTAAAAACTGGATAATACGGCACAAATTCTGCACAAAATATGACCGCTTGGCCCTCACAAATAATTCTCAGCCCTCCCGACAATGCCGGTGTAGTTTTCCTTGTCACAGAGCTTCGGCAACAGCTACCAAGAGATGGATGTTGCGTCTACATGAGAGGTCTAAACTCGCAGAGGATGACTACCTGTGGTCTTGCCCCACTCTCTGACACTGCCGGCGATCTGACCCTCGGTGCTGTTTACATGGCATCTATTACTCGCAAAATCTCCCTGTGATTGAAAAACTCGCACGTGCATACCTCCTTTACCTGAATACTTGAAAACGTAATATTTATGTGATACAAAACGAGCTCCATCGACTTATATTGTAATCTGACCAGGGACTTCTCTACGTCTGCTTACAGCGCTTGGACCTATCTTCAATATGTACCTTCCAGCAACCCAGGTAAGTCATCGCTAAAGCAGTTCTTCGAGTCATACGACGGCGGAGACGGCGTCATCGTAAATCACTGCTTCCACCACAAAAAATTCTCTGTTTTCAGGTTATTACTCGGTGTAGGCAACAGACGACAAACGCATTTGCCCTGCACAGATAGAGCTTATAAGGCTCCATTTTAATACACTTTTAGACAGTGCAGTATGAGGTTTGCAGTCAAGCTTCTATTTTAAAACTCAACTGTAAGTTTAGAATAATCTCTGCTTTTTCCGTTGCACTTAGTGTAAGAATTGCCATCTCTGAACTTAAGCTTCGAAGTCAGATTGCACTATTACTACGTACATTTCAGGGTAGAAACTATGTTCATAATCTTTTGTGAACACTCAGATACATTTTCTAAAGGGGTGGCATGCTTTAATGACTTCGTTTATGGAGCACACTTTGTCATGGAAAAGATTGCACTATGACTCACTCATTTACGCAGTAAAAATGAAATATTCGTTCATCCGCTCACCACCTTGAGTCATGAAACAATGAACCATTTAACTGCCAAAAGACACGCCGTGAAATGGAATGGCTTCATCGACACCCAAGCAAAAGCTAGTGATAAAATTAATGCATTTTCAATGTTAACCAGTAACCTGGAGCACCCCACATTCTTTAAAGCATCCAACTCGCACATATAAAAACTCTTCAACCGCCGGATAAGTGTGCTCCGTATAATTTGTGCTCCCATTTTAAGAAAAGCTAGTTTTTCTTTCAGTTCAATGTTTATGACATCACATCACCTAAACTGTGTGAAACCTGGTAGTCAAAGGAAGGCAGGATTCGGTTACGATTGTGGACGAGGCCGTAATCAGTTACTATTGGTTGCCTTTTACAGTTACACACAATTTATTTTACTATTGGTTGCCTTCTACAGTTACACACAATTTATTTTATCCAGTAATTCCAGACTCAACAATAAACAAGAAATACCACACGTTATTAATGAAGGAATAAACAACAGTGTAAATAACAATGATTTCAGTGAGTTACAATTTAGCAAATCAGCATTAAATACAAATACAACAGAGAATATTTTAAAAGCAAGTCACTTAGATCTGGGGAGAAGGCCTTACACGCCAGGAATGGCAATAAATTAAGAATTGCTTATAACTCGCTGCAACTTACAAATTACAGGTATTGAAATATTAAAGGCAAGTCGACACAAACACAGCAGACAGCGCCAGACGCCAGGAATGGCAGTAAATAAGGTTTTAAGGCTTACTGCTAAAATACCAAACCAAGTTAGAATTTTAAAGCAAATGACAACATTCACGGCTGAAGGCCTTACACGCCAGAAACGGCAACAACATAAAAAAAATTTGAAATCTGCTCTAAAACAGCAAATACAATACCAAAAGTTAATTTAAAAAACAAGCAACTGATCCAAACGGTGTTCCACGAATCGACCTCTGAGAAGGTCCGGCAACAAACACTTTCGCGAGCGATGAGATAGACAACCAAGAGTTGCAATCACTTCACAAGATGGTAGCTCAGACTAGTGGCAGTCTAACAAATGACTAATGATAATCTTTCTGAAGCTACCTGACATCCGATAAACCAAATGCAACGATGGAACAATACGCCAAAGCCGGAACCGGCGGTCTGCACTACGTCCGGAATACTGTGTTTAGAGCGACCGGAACGAGAAAAGAATCATTACCACCAGAGTAGAAGAATCACCAACCGGTCTACAATCAAGAAAGCTGTCGAACTACACGCCTTAGCGGACAGCAACGGCAAGGTGAGGTAATGTACACTGCCGTTACATACACTAACCCCCAGGGCAGGTACCTGGGGCGTTAGCGGCCACCAGGCAAGGAAAATTACCGCTGGTTGAACTTAACAAATCGTAACAAGTTGAATGCAGGAAATAGTAATAAGAAGTCGAGGAAAGCTAATCAGATCCGCCTTCCTCAAACAATCCACTCACTGCTCTTCCTCTGGCGACACTACGAGCAGCAACACGAACCCAAGTCACTGGAGAATCGCGAGATATCACAATGGTAGTGGTTTCTCTACTTGGATTGTAATGCACTCATCTTAAGCTTGCTACCCGCCGCTGTAACCGTGCGGTTCTAGGCGCTTCAGTCCAGAACCGCGCTGCTGCTGCTAGAGTCGTAGGTTCGAATCCTGCCTCGGGCATGAATGTGTGTGATGTCCTTAGTTAGGTTTAAGTAGTTCTAATTCTAGGGGACTGATGACCTCAGATGTTAAGTTCCATAGTGCTTAGAGCCATCTGAACCATTTAAGCTTGCCGGATCCGGCTTATGATGAAGTCGTGTACCCTCGTGACCATAGCCCTTCTATCTGGCAGGCCATGTGTGGCGCCTGGGGTCCCGACGTGTTCTCGCACTGCGTGGACCTGGCTTCTCCTCAGTCCCAACTGAACTACCACACTCACACGACCTGGCAAAACAACGACGTTTCTCCAAAGATAGGGCAACAGTTACTACATATCGATAACCGCCGCTGCTGCCACTAGCGGACAGGCAACATTTGCGAAATGAGTGGGCCAGTCAACACGAGAAGAAGACAAACAACCGCAACCATGCCAACTGAACGATACCGTATGGCCTCCAACAGAGGGCGGAAACCTACAAACAACACCAACACGAGCCGCAGCACGGCTCAGTGTGATGTACAGAGCTATAATTTTGCAAGTAGAGTCAGTGATATTTGTGCATACTTCTTGCAAACCTTGCTCTTATCTTTATTTTGTGGGATAGGTCAGCGAGAAAAAAATTTCGAAATGGTCTGAAATTACATTTAAAGATTGTAGGTACTCGGTAAGTCCTCTGATCCTCAGTTAATGGTTGAATATAGTCTTCGGTAATTTGTGAGTGCTGAGTTGCGATGCCTTGAGATATGTACACAGTTACTGAGTTTAGTATTTGACATATTGTGTTAAATTAGTAACGTAAAATTATAACTCGTAATGAGTAGATTATGATAGCATTTCTAACTTTTAAATTCGGTAAATAACTACAGTGTGCAACACAAATAAAGGATCACTATTTCGAAACACCGTAATTGTCTCCCACTGTGAAGCGTAAGTTTGTAATTCGCCTCAAAGGTGTCTACAACCTTCCTCTGTCATTGTGCAACGCTTCATACAGCAAGGTATCAATCGTGCGAAGATAAAGCCAGATCTCAGAATTTCAAGGGAGGTGTAAGGTGGATTAATGACGTCTCACTGGCACCAAATTTCGCAACAATTCTGCCAAATGCCACCGTGGAACCTGTCACATTATGGGAAGGCCGTCACAACCCCTCTTACCCACATTTCACCCCTTCTTTTAAAGCCTCTCCGATGCAGGTCAGAGCTGCCAAGCCCGGCGTTGAAACGCTGTTTTCATATGGGTGGCTGAGGGAAACAATTCAGACACACCGCTGATTAGAATCAGCACGAAAAGGCCTCGTTGTGTGTCATAAAGAGCACCAGTGAAACCACGCCTTTCCTTGGGACGCTGATTCCCATATACTTCGAGGTCGAAAACGACAGTTCACAGTGCTGTGAGCAGCAGGACGACGTTGTTGACAGCGTTTGACACTGCTGACACCTCCCATGAACTTCAGTTCTTCTCTAAGGACGTAAAGGGATAGTAACCACAGTGAACGTGATCCCACCCTCTGTTGTACAGGTTGTAACCATTAGAGATCGAAATTTGAACGTGACTGAAGCAGCAAAGGGTACTTATGCTTCTTCAATCCTCCTCTTTGGCGCCGTCCTGTGGCGTGATCGCAGAGGGGTGAGACACTGACACATGCGTGAATAAAACGACAAAGAGTTCGTCTAAGGCGTCCCCAATTTGGCAACACCCTAGGTGCCATTCATCTGTCTTTACTGAACACTTTAAAAGTATACCTGAACGGAGAAACCAGTGACGAATCCCTATATTCTTGGAGAGAGGCAACCCTTTCGACGTCTCTCCTATTCCGGATGGCCTACTAGCAGGCGCAAAAGCGGCAGCATAGGCTGTCTGCGCATGTCTATGGTTCTACATCTAAATCTACATTTATACTCCGCAAGCCACCCAACGGTGTGTGGCGGAGGGGACTTTAAGTGCCACTGTCATTACCTCCCTTTCCTGTTCCGCTCGTGTATTGTTCGCGGAAAGAACGACTGCCGGAAAGCCTCCGTGCGCGCTCGAATCTCTCTAGTTTTACATTCGTGATCTCCTCGGGAGGTATAAGTAGGGGGAAGCAATATATTCGATACCTCATCCAGAAACGCACCCTCTCGAAACCTGGACAGCAAGCTACACCGCAATGCAGAGCGCCTCTCTTGCAGAGTCTGCCACTTGAGTTTGCTAAACATCTCCGTAACGCTATCTCGCTTGTCAAATAACCCTGTGACGAAACGCGCCGCTCTTCTTTGGATCTTTTCTATCTCCTCTGTCAACCCGACCTGGTACGGATCCCACACTGATGAGCAATATTCAAGTATAGGTCGAACGAGTGTTTTGTAAGCCACCTCCTTTGTTGATGAACTACATTTTCTAAGGACTCTCCCAATGAATCTCAACCTGGCACCCGCCTTACCAACAATTAATTTTATATGATCATTCCACTTCAAATCGTTCCGTACGCATATTCCCAGATATTTTACAGAAGTAACTGCTACCAGTGTTTGTTCTGCTATCATATAATCATACAATAAAGGATCCTTCTTTCTATGTATTCGCAATACATTACATTTGTCTATGTTAAGGGTCAGTCAAGTCTCATCAAGTGTTTTGTCTGTAAGGCACAATTTGAATGTGCCCAACATAGGTGGGCAGGTGGCACCAAGGGTGTTGCCGAACTGTCCTTAGTAGTACCACCTGGTACACTGGCGCAAAAATTTCGGTTTCACTGAACTTCAAACGGGTGAGATCACCTTCAATGGCGTTGCTGGCCCACGATGTTCTCACGGAAGGGTTGAAGCGTCTGGAAAGTGTCATCAGTGTCCATGAGTGTTAATAATATCGGCCTGTTACTCATCGCACTGTGAACTGTGAAAGGGGACTGTTCTATCTGCCATGTCGATCTTCAAGAAATTTTGGCCATATTTGTGCATGAACTTGCAAATCTGGTAAATGTACTCAACCTTCGTAGTATCGATACAATCTGTTCGTGAGACCACAGATGTTGGGCAGAGAGGTTACTTCTTTTGAAGACATGAGCAATAGTGTATGTGTTAGACAGTCTGGTAATGTACTTGGTTTGAGAAGGGTGAAAGCTTCCCTGCCATGTAGTAAACGCACCATTATTTAAAAAGGAGTTTGTGCTAGTATGTTTTGAGAAAAAAGGGTCGAGTTGGCGGAAGAGCTCCCCGCGTGTGGGTTGTATATAGAATCGCCCCATGAGTAGTTGCTGTTCATTTCGCGTTGGTGGGACGTTAACAAGCTTCTTTAAATCCTCCGTTTCAACACTGGAGTTTAAAAGGAGACACCTAACATGAAGGAGCGGTCACTACCCGTCAACGTTGCAGAAAAGACGAATTCCGCTGACAGAGCGTGTTGTCGGGTGACCGTGGCGTGTTGGGTACGCTGGCGACGCGTGCACGGTCGGATGTGTGGATCCTTGCCATCGGAGGTCGTGTACTGCCTGTTCGAGCTTAATTGCACGTTAAGTTTGTGGAAGGTTTAATCATTAAGTAATAAGTTTGTGTAACCAGCGTCTCTTCTGCCTTGTGGCCTTCGGCAACCGGGTTTCCTGTCCCTGGCACCGGTGTAATTGAAGACAGTGATCTTTCCTCCTCCTCTCGTTACTGTGCGATGGGAGGTGTAGGTTTGGCAGTCTAATTGTTTCGCTATTCTGTCTTGGGTTATGAGTAAAGTCATGCTTCTTGTTGGTTGATCATGTGGTCGCACATTCAGGACTGTGTGTTGTAATGTTTCCTTGCACGAGGTTAGCTCTAATTCTATCAGCAAGCTAAGCCATCTTATAACAAGTTTTCGCTGGCTAAAAGTCGGTGCAGTGACCAGCCTGAGAGTGGCAATTGTATTTACCGGCGTATTTAAATTGGTCAGTATTCTGTCTAGCCTGAGCATCCCTGAGTGGGTGACTTGTGGCTGCCTTACACGGGTCCGTCATATCTGTTATGTCTAATGATATTCCAGGACACTTTTGTTTAAAATTTTTTTTACAATTCCACCAAGTTTGTAAATTCCTTTTATTGCCATTAATCGTGTGTTTGCTGAGACCTGTTTCCTTTTTTTAATGGCGGTGTTGGTAGCTTCACTACCCCACCGAACCTTATTAACAAAGTTCTATAGTTACCTTAGTAGCCTGTTTACTAATGTTCTTTAAATTTTTTTAAAATTGTTGTACTGCTATAAATTACTTTGATTGGCGTTAGCGGCGTGTTTCAAAAGGTAGTTTATTGCCGTATTGCTAGCTTCTGTGTTTAAAAAAAAATTTAAACGGTTGTATTGCTATAAATTACTTGATTGCCGTCAGCGATGTGTTTTAAAAGGTTGTTTATTGCCGTACTGCTATTTTCTGTGTTTTTTTTAATTTTAAATTGATTTATTGCTATAAATTACTTGATTGCCGTTAGCGGCGTGTTTAAAAGGCTGTTTATTGCCGTACTGCTAGTTTCTGTAAGATACGAATAAAACATTTGTGAAAATCTCAACTCGAGAGTAAACTACTAGAAATTTGGCCCCGTTTCCCAACTTGTGGTGTGGCTTGTAGTAACCGTGACCACTGTGTGTGTCAGTTAAGTTCACTTCTCCATTTTTCATTCTTTATCTTTATGAATGTGTTTGCATGATCGCATGTGCACATCGCGAGTTGTGTGCTGCAGAAGCATTCTGTGAAAATTGGTAAGATACCGTCTTGCATTGCACATCGCAAGTACAGCAAATGAAATTTGGTTTTGGACAGTCGGATCAATATTCCTAATAGTAACTGGTTGCAGAACAGACGAGCGTTCCGTGCGCACAGATAGGTCAACAAATTTAGTTATCATCAAAATTCGTGTCCACTATAAGGTACAGACATGACATTGTCGGAACGTGTTTGTGAAAATATCACATCAGTTCAGAGGTTTTGTATCAGTAAAAGATTTAAGAAAAGTGCTGGTTGTAAGTTTTAAAGCAGTTTATCAGAAAGATGCGTTAATTTATACACTCCTGGAAATGGAAAAAAGAACACATTGACACCGGTGTGTCAGACCCACCATACTTGCTCCGGACACTGCGAGAGGGCTGTACAAGCAATGATCACACGCACGGCACAGCGGACACACCAGGAACCGCGGTGTTGGCCGTCGAATGGCGCTAGCTGCGCAGCATTTGTGCACCGCCGCCGTCAGTGTCAGCCAGTTTGCCGTGGCATACGGAGCTCCATCGCAGTCTTTAACACTGGTAGCATGCCGCGACATCGTGGACGTGAACCGTATGTGCAGTTGACGGACTTTGAGCGAGGGCGTATAGTGGGCATGCGGGAGGCCGGGTGGACGTACCGCCGAATTGCTCAACACGTGGGGCGTGAGGTCTCCACAGTACATCGATGTTGTCGCCAGTGGTCGGCGGAAGGTGCACGTGCCCGTCGACCTGGGACCGGACCGCAGCGACGCACGGATGCACGCCAAGACCGTAGGATCCTACGCAGTGCCGTAGGGGACCGCACCGCCACTTCCCAGCAAATTAGGGACACTGTTGCTCCTGGGGTATCGGCGAGGACCATTCGCAACCGTCTCCATGAAGCTGGGCTACGGTCCCGCACACCGTTAGGCCGTCTTCCACTCACGCCCCAACATCGTGCAGCCCGCCTCCAGTGGTGTCGCGACAGGCGTGAATGGAGGGACGAATGGAGACGTGTCGTCTTCAGCGATGAGAGTCGCTTCTGCCTTGGTGCCAATGATGGTCGTATTCGTGTTTGGCGCCGTGCAGGTGAGCGCCACAATCAGGACTGCATACGACCGAGGCACACAGGGCCAACACCCGGCATCATGGTGTGGGGAGCGATCTCCTACACTGGCCGTACACCACTGGTGATCGTCGAGGGGACACTGAATAGTGCACGGTACATCCAAACCGTCATCGAACCCATCGTTCTACCATTCCTAGACCGGCAAGGGAACTTGCTGTTCCAACAGGACAATGCACGTCCGCATGTATCCCGTGCCACCCAACGTGCTCTAGAAGGTGTAAGTCAACTACCCTGGCCAGCAAGATCTCCGGATCTGTCCCCCATTGAGCATGTTTGGGACTGGATGAAGCGTCGTCTCACGCGGTCTGCACGTCCAGCACGAACGCTGGTCCAACTGAGGCGCCAGGTGGAAATGGCATGGCAAGCCGTTCCACAGGATTACATCCAGCATCTCTACGATCGTCTCCATGGGAGAATAGCAGCCTGCATTGCTGCGAAAGGTGGATATACACTGTACTAGTGCCGACATTGTGCATGCTCTGTTGCCTGTTTCTATGTGCCTGTGGTTCTGTCAGTGTGATCATGTGATGTATCTGACCCCAGGAATGTGTCAATAAAGTTTCCCCTTCCTGGGACAATGAATTCACGGTGTTCTTATTTCAATTTCCAGGAGTGTATGATCATTTGCTCTGTAATTACAGTAGCAGTTCTGGTACTGTAATTGATTGAATGGCTAAAGATAAAGATTAGCAATATTGAGGGCCAACATTTTAATCTGTATCATTTTGTTTTGCCGTCAGATAGCATATGTAAATTTAATTGAAAACGGATTGCTTTTCGCAGGCGAATTTTTTGATGAACTGTCTAGTCAGGATTTCGCATCGCGCAGCGTGAACTTAACGTATTTCCAATCAACATTGAATTTTAACACCGTTCTGTTGCCCTGCACTGAGATTAACGTATTTCATTATCGGAATAAGTTTCAAACCAGTTTTTTTAGATACCAACAAGAAACATACAAACACGAGTTTAGAAGTGTAACAATAAATTTTCAAGTGTCGTTTTCGACTGCGAAATATCTTGGGAACCAATGCCTCAAAGGGGTAGTCTCACCGACACCCAATGTGCCATCCTCTCAGGCCTTTTAGAGTCGATTCTGAGCAGTGATCTGTCTGAAACGTTTCCTCGGCCACACTCATTAAAATCGCATGATTTCAACGTTGAGCGTCGCGGTAGTGATCACCGCAGAGTCATCAAAAGAAGTGGTGAAATGCGGGTAAGAGGGAGTGCGGCGACCTTCCCATTTGTTAGAAGTCCACTGTGACGCTGGGCAGAATTGTGGTGAAATTTGTTCCCAGTGCGACATCATTCACCCATCTCACACCTCCCATGAACGTTTGAGCTCTGGCCTTTTTTTTCGCACGTGTCGACACTTTGCTATTTGAATTGTCACCTAGTCCGAGTGTCACGTCGAAGGAGCGCCATACTTTCGCAACGTTTCAGAGGAAGATTCAGGAACCTTTGAGCCAAATCTTAAACATATATGTCGAAATGGGGGACAATTACGGTGTTTCGAAGAAGTGATCCTTTAATTGTTTTATGCAGTGTATATGAAATACCCTTAGAAGCCGTTTTAGAGGCAGCCTGCACTTACTGATTTTGCATTGTGCGCCACGTACAGTTTAAGTCGTTTACTAATATAGATGGCGTTGTACCTCAGTCTTATTTTCTGCCTCCAGCATAGCAAGACTGCACTGATGGTAGATACGATTGTGCCGAGGAAAAAACAAACTGCATGTAGGGGTGTTCCCCCAGGTGAGATGGTTACTTGTATTGATCCATTTTGCCTTCCAGAATGACGATATCACCCAGGAAATGTCACGAAAAAATTCGCCAGGCCAGACTGCTCTCTCCTCCCAACTGGACCGCTCCGGCAATTGTTGCAGTGTGTTTACTTTCAGACGTGTCACAACAATGGAGCATAACACGTGTCGTCAGTGGACGCCCAGTTGCGGTGTAGGCGTGGAAATCCCAGCGTTTTTGTCACTTAACAGCAGTCAGAAGGAGTGCACGAACCCATGGCCCATTCGCAGCAACGTTCGCTGAACGGTCGTTGGCTAGACACTGCTGGTAGCTCCTGGTTCATCAGGGTAGACCGTAGCTCAAGTTGTGAGCCTGTTCGCCCGTACACGTATCATGCAGCTGTCGTTCACCCGTGTCATCTATGCCTCATGGTGTACCACAGTTGTCTCAGTGCCGATTTTGGATAGCACCATTTTGCCATGCACGGCATACTTCAACAACAGCAGCACGCGAAGAGTTTACAAACTTTGGCGTTTCGGAAATATTTCCATCCCTGGCCAGAAAGCCAGGACGTCTGATTTTTCTGGACATCAAATTGCTCTGTTTTTGCATTACGACAATGAGTTTCCCACGTCTCCAATCACCTCCACTGCTAGTGCTGCCACCTAACGTCTTGCAAGTGGTGTGAAGTAATGGGCGAGTTTTGGCGCCCAGAAAATACTCTGATCAAGTTAGGGTCTCTCGGCGGACCGAGGCTCGTCGGCGGCCACATGATGCCGAATGTTAGCAGGGATCCAGGGACCACGTGGCTGGGTATTCCATGGTGACGCTGTGTCGATGAAGGAGACAGGCCAGGAGTCCCAAAGATGGCGGACTTTGTGAAACCGTAATGGCAGCCATTTCACAGTTCATCTAGAAATTAATAGAAGCCAGATGAACCATGATACCTCAAAAAGAAACATGTACCTGGTGCAAGTCGATTCTGATAGTATAATCAGATTTTCAATATCTTTATTAGTTTAAAGCTTAGTATGTTGTTGTTGTGGTCTTCAGTCCTGAGACTGGTTTGATGCAGCTCTCCATGCTACTCTATCCTGTGCAAGCTTCTTCATCTCCCAGTACCTACTGCAGCCTACATCCTTCTGAATCTGCTTAGTGTACTCATCTCTTGGTCTCCCTCTACGATTTTTACCCTCCACGCTGCCCTCCAGTACTAAATTGGTGATCCCTTTATGTCTCAGAATATGTCCTACAACCGATCCCTTCTTCTAGTCAAGTTGTGCCACAAACTCCTCTTCTCCCCAATTCTATTCAATACCTCCTCATTAGTTATGTCATCTACCCATCTAATCTTCAGCATTCTTCTGTAGCAACATATTTCGAATGCTTCTATTCTCTTTTTGTCCAAACTATTTATCGCCCACGTTTCACTTCCATACATGGCTACATTCCACACAAATACTTTCAGACACGACTTCCTAACACTTAAATCAATACTCAATGTTAACAAATTTCTCTTCTTCATAAACGCTTTCCTTGCCATTGCCAGTCTACATTTTATATCTTCTCTACTTCGACCATCATCAGTTATTTTGCTCCCCAAACAGCAAAACTCCTTTACTACTGTAAGTGTCTCATTTCCTGATCTAATTCCCTCTGCATCAACCGACTTAATTCGACTACATTCCATTATCCTTGTTTTGCTTTTGTTGATGTTCATCTTATACCCTCCTTTCAAGACACTGTCCATTCCGTTCAACTACTCCTCCAAGTCCTTTGCTGTTTCTGACAGAATTACAATGTCATCGGCGAACCTCAAAGTTTTTATTTCTTCTCCATGAATTTTAATACCTACTCAGAATTTTTCTTTTGTTTCTTTTGCTGCTTTCTCAATATACAGATTGAATAGCATCGGGGAGAGGCTACAACCCTGTCTCACTCCCTTCACAACCACTGCTTTCATTTCATGTCCCTCGGCTCTTATAACTGCCATCTGGTTTCTGTACAAATTGTAAATAGTCTTTCGCTCCCTGTATTTTACCCCTGCCACCTTCAGAATTTGAAAGAGAGTATTCGAGTCAACATTGTCAAAAGCTTTCTCTAAGTCTCCAAATTCTAGAAACGTAGGTTTGCCTTTCCTTAATCTTTCTTCTAAGATAAGTCGTGGGGTCAGTATTGCCTCACGTGTTCCAATATTTCTACGGAATCCAAACTGATCTTCGCCGAGATCGGCTTCTACCAGTTTTTCCATTCGTCTGTAAAGAATTCGCGTTAGTATTTTGCAGCTGTGACTTATTAAACTGATAGTTCGGTAATTTTCACATCTGTCAACACCTGCTTTCTTTGGGAATGGTATTATTATAGACTTCTTGAAGTTTAGTATCTGACGATAAATTATACAAGTAAAACCCAGCAACGAATTTCTGAAATATAAACGGTTCTTCCGATTTTGTCGATCGATGTGTCTTTAGAAAGTTATTAGTGTAAACCTAAATTGGTGTAAATAACAGACATGTAATTTGAATACTACATGAGTTATCTGAGGTCAAATTGGCCGATTACTATCGATCGCGTCAGGCCATAAGTATTCCACAATTACACGAAAAAACGGTAGCAGCATGTTTATAAATATATTTATTCATCTATGTCTTTGTTTATATCCAATATATACTATTCATGAAGAAATTCGTCAATTTTTTACTGTGTTTTAAAAGCACAGAGACATTAGGCTATTGGCTCACTTCTGTCCTATTCCTTTGATTTATGTTTTTTTTTTAATTTGTTTAAGAATTTAATAATGTGTGTTAGAGTGTGTTTATGGTCCAGCCGTAGGAATATTTATTTAATTTCAGGTTATTTAAATGTAAATCCAGTATTTCGAATGTGTTTCATTATGTTGGCTTGAAGAAATGGCGGGAGCGCCCTAGCCAATCACAGCGCTCGTTAATGGGGAGACTGAACAGTGTGGCGTGAGGGCCAGTACAGGAGAGGACACGAGAGAGTTGTGGACAGTACGTGAGGGCCAGTACAGGAGAGGACACGAGAGAGTTCTGGACAGCACGTGAGGGCCAGTACAGGAGAGGACACGAGAGAGTTCTGGACAGTACGTGAGGGCCAGTACAGGAGAGGACACGAGAGAGTTCTGGACAGTACGTGAGGGCCAGTACAGGAGAGGACACGAGAGAGTTCTGGACAGTACGTGAGGGCCAGTACAGGAGAGGACACGAGAGAGTTGTGGACAGTACGTGAGGGCCAGTACAGGAGAGGACACGAGAGAGTTCTGGACAGTACGTGAGGGCCAGTACAGGAGAGGACACGAGAGAGTTCTGGACAATACGTGAGGGCCAGTACAGGAGAGGACACGAGAGAGTTCTGGACAGTACGTGAGGGCCAGTACAGGAGAGGACACGAGAGAGTTCTGGACAGTACGTGAGGGCCAGTACAGGAGAGGACACGAGAGAGTTCTGGACAGTACGTGAGGGCCAGTACAGGAGAGGACACGAGAGAGTTCTGGACAGTACGTGAGGGCCAGTACAGGAGAGGACACGAGAGAGTTCTGGACAGTACGTGAGGGCCAGTACAGGAGAGGACACGAGAGAGTTCTGGACAGTACGGTGTGACGGACGCACCGTCGCGGTAAGCACTGGCAGAGTGGAGCAGTTTGCGTGTGGTGGCGGGAGTTAGAAGTGCGAGTATTTCGCAGTGCCAACTTGTACACATGTGAGATTTCAATGGCTTCTGCAGTGAAGATGTAGTACGCGTTTGGAAGTGAATATCTCGCGAGCTATGTTGTTGTTCATAACTAATTACGTGAAGTAGGAATCTATTGTTTCCCTGTCATTCAACTTATATTTTATTTAATTGCGGGACCATCGACACCAATAAGTGTTTTACAGTAATAAAGGGCATTCTTAAAGGTACGTCTGCTATCGTACCCATCATTTAAAGCCGTTAAAATAGTACCTGCACAATTTATTTAACTGAAATCTTTCATTTATAAATTTCTATATAACATTCAAAATTCGCAATTGCTGAGAGATAGGAACATTCAACCATTCGATTCATGCGTCTAGTCATATTGTATACTGTAGACTCAGCAGTATTTGGCTTGTAATGCGTCAGCTACGTATCCCAGTCCGTAGACAACGAAACCAGCCAAAACTTTAAATATTGCAGAGGGTGCGTAGTTTGCGGCCACCACACCACATCACATTTATAATTTGAAAGCCCGCAGTGGTTATTGCTCACTGACGTCGAACTTATGCGGTGGACACATTAATGTGATTCACCATGTATCATTCTCTATGTGTTCTTTTGTCTCCCTCATTACGAAAACGGCTTCGACCCCGGACGTCCATCAGCAGAAGGAAACCAACGCTTTTGTAACGATCTCAGCCGTTAAATGATATCCGCTATTACATGCAAAATAATAATGCTCGCCGCGCGGGATTAGCCGAGCGGTCTGAGGCGCTGCAGTCATGAACTGTGCGGCTGGTCCCGGCGGAGGTTCGAGTCCTCCCTCGGGCATGGGCGTGTGTGTTTGTCCTTAGGATAATTTAGGTTAAGTAGTGTGTAGGCTTAGGGACTAATGACCTTGGTAGTTAAGTCCCATAAGATTTCACACACATTTGAACATTTTTTTGATAGTTCTCAATAATGTGGCGTAATTATTTGGAATAATTTCATGAAGAAGTTTATAAAGAGTGCATACTTGAATCCTACTGAAATTCACGAACCTGCGTCATTACGAAAAAGGTAAATTAAATTCTACTCTTGTGTCGTCTTAATCGAAAGAGATTTTTATGTTCCCAGAAAAATGCCACAGTAAAATAAATAATTTACAATTCTCCCTCGCCCATGAAATAGGCAACATACTCAAATGTCAAAATCTTTAATATAGGATACAAGACAAAAGAAGAAATAATAAATTAACAGACAAAACAAATTGCTGACGAAGAGGGGATGTTACAAACTGCAGTACAAAAGTTAGTTTCATACGTTTTTAAGGTGGTATTATGGGGGTCGATCACTACCCTCCACCACAATAATAGTGCACCAAGCCTTTAGGATGTGGAACTAATCGTCAGTAATGAATATGCAGGTTTCTTCGACATAAAAAACTTATGCTATATAACAGTTGTTCGAACTTGAAAGCTGACTCACTAATCTCAACTTTCAATATTCAATTTTTCGATTTCCCCCTATCAATAATTTAGAGAACCAGCTATCACAGCATTACTGCATTCTGTACACAACATCGATTAACAAACAATTGTATCATTGGAAGTCTGGTCTGTGGGCTATAAGGGAATCATCTTCTGACATTTCGGACGAACGAGCCAATTAACTCTCTGTTGGCTAGCAAAGAACGCTGAGACTTGCTTTGGAATGCTTTCTCCCGTGTGTTCTGTGACGAAGGCAAGACGTACTTTTATGTTGAATGGAGCTTGTTGCTGAGTTGCTGTTTGAGAGATGTTTTTACGTAATCGGGTTGAGCGTAGGCACAGCACACCTGCAGTAGTGTTTCTTTAATCATTCATGACGTACACGCATTTTGTGGCTATGTTTTCTGTAATAAATATTGTGAACTTGCCGAGACTAATGGGTGTGGACTTGGATTCCACGTGTCCTTCTTTCGTCGTGAGGAAAGTAGTGATGGGGCTTGGTACAGAAACAATTTTAAGTCAATTAATCCGAAATGGTATCTAAATATTCTCTCTCATTTCAATTTTCCTGGTCACTTCCTTTTTATTTAAACGCATTAGTGTGAGTTGCGCTCTGCAGCCATTACACGATTGCACGATGCAAAACTCAACCTTTGATTGTAATTGAAATGCCTGAGCTAGCAGGACAGAGCGGGTTAGGTTGTAGAAAGGGACCAAAATGAGTTCCTGTCAGTTTCACTCAACAAAAAAACTTTGTTTAGCAACACACAAAATTACAACAAGGATGCAAAACACTCAAAACTTTAATTGACCTCCTTTGATTAAGCTTAGATCGGCTGAAGGCCACCGTCAAAATCAAAGACACAAGGCCTAAGGAAAATTGAAATACAAGGTTCTTCTGGAGGTTTCACCCGAGAATATTTTCTAAACCTTCAATCTAATATCCTGAAGGCCTTAGCAATTTAGTTTTAATGGAACTGGGCTGGGGGTCGCATATTAAGCAATAAGAGGAGTTTCAATCAAAAGGCAGAAGGCTTTATCTTCAAAAAATTTCATATAAAATAAAGAATAACACTCTTCTGCCTTAAGGGCAAGACAAGGACATTAATTTAAGAGATATTAATACTCGGCTGAAGGCCACATATCAACATAATATGTTTAACGGCTGCTGAAGGCCCCATATGAAAATATAACAATCTCATGCCTTAAGGGCAAGACAAGAACATTAATTTAAGAGATAGTGATACTCAGCTGAAAGCCACACATCAGCCAAATAACTAAAATCCAAACAGGGAAATTACTACATAACACACAAGGAATGGCACTCAGAAGTTTCCAAGGATCGGCCTGGAACTCTAACGCCCATTTAGGTGAGACAGGCAGCCTGTCCAACGACTTCTTGATCTGGAGGCAACCCAACCAACAGACAGACGACCGACCAATCAACCAAATCAGTTCCACTCCACGCCACCAGCAAAACGACCACAAGATTTCAATACACACCGCGCTGGACAGCAACAACACGACGAGGAAAATACACTGCCCAAAATTACGTCAGCGACCAGGGCAGGTAACCAGAACGTCAACGGCCACAAGGCAGAAGATACCGCTGGTCACCTTCAATAACAGGGAATAAATTAAGTGAAATTTCACAGGAAGACGGCTGGAATCTTAGCCGTCTTAAATACACACACGTTGTTGCTCGCGGGAATGTCCCAAAAGCGACAACTAGGATCAAACGAAGAAATGTAAACAGTGGGGCCTCGATAGTAAGTTTAAGGGCTCAACTTTCATGTCCAAGATCAGTGGGCGACGAACTTCATAGCACTCGCAAGCAGCACCTCACACTCCAACCGCCTGTGCACGCCACCAGCGGCTCCAGCCCGACCCCCGTGAAGGGGGCTTACTTGCTGCTCCACGCCAACCGACTGACTGGACTGCTGGTCCGTCCGCGACTGCTGCTCCGTGCCCAACTGCCCTGCTGGTGCCTCCGACTCACTGACTACGACGACCCGGAAATACTATCGGTCGCTCCAGAGATGGTACGACAGTGCGATTATCGATGCGTGCTGCTGCTGCCACTCACGGGCAAGTACGGCAGGAAGTTAGTGACGCCAGTAAATGGAATAAGAAAACGAGGCAGCACTACAGTAATAGAAGATGACAAACAATTAATGCAATTAATGGGATGAACACGAGTCGTGCACGGCTCAATAATAATTGATATATTTCACAATTTTTGCAGGATATTCCACATCAAAGGTAGCATCCACTTCTATGAAAATCGTATATCCAGTTCTTTGCATGAATTTGCATCAAATACGGTGAGTCGGGACGCTAGCACAAACTGCAGTGTCACTGTCCTTGTTTCTACATATGTGTATGCGTTCGATGCACCATATTTGACTGTTATAATTACAGACTGCAATTCACATCCCCATGGCGTAATAACTGGCTATAAGCCAGGTTGCTAAAATACATTTATTGTTGCTGAGATACTGGAGACGATTTTTTTATATTCACTTAAATTAAATTTCTCTTTGCTGTGCTTGCCAACTGCTAAGGTAATTTTCTTTTACCACGCTGTAGACAGATTTTGTTCCGGAAATCTATACACGCGTCAACAGTAGGCATATGAAAGGTCACAGCTTTTCCAAATCAGGGTATTTTAGATTTAATTCATCTAGTAATCCAACTTTAAACTGGGCAGCCCTCTTACAGATTGACAGTCTCAGTACCTGCATTACAACAGCGCGCAACATTTTTCACCCTCCCTCACCCATGCACGTTGTCTGTTGTACACAGACGCAGACAGCTACTTGTTAGAGGTAGGAAATCAGCTCCTTATACTCGTTCCAAACTCTCCAGCGGGTACTATGACGTCATCTCCAAACTCGCGGTCTCCGTATGCTCATACTCGACACTCCCGTCTCCACCACTACCCATTTAACTGAAAATTCGTCCCTTTAGTCTGTCGTCGGGTGTAAGTGGACTATAGCGGCATAGACATCAGAACGAGTACACTAGTTCACAAGCATAACAGACCACTTGCGATATTGCTGCTACGTAAGCAACCGTGGGGCATGACGATTATTATATACCAGACCTATGACTGATCGGTTAGCAGAGGTCGTTGTTCTCTCTATACATATTCAGGGAATTTCTAAGTATTTCGTTCCCATACACACACTTTTAGCTGGCCGTTGTGACCCGAGCGGTTCTAGGCGCTTCAGTCCGGAACCGCGCTGCTGCTGCGGTCGGAGGTTCGAGTACTGCCTCAAGCATGGATGTCCTTAGGTTAGTTAGGTTTCAGTAATTCTAAGTTCTAGGGGACTGATGACCTCAGATGTTAAGTCCCATAGTGCTGAGAGTCATTTGAACCATTTGAGTAACACACGTCCGACACGTTACCAAATCTGTAACGGCAGCACAAGAAAACGGGACACGAGGATGAAGTGTGTTCTCTAAATGGTGACTAGTTATTAAAATGAACTAGTTTAGCAACTGCTGCTTCGCTCGTGTAAACTGTAAGACTTGCAGAAATTATTTTTTGCCTTATTTAATAGAATTTTTATGTTGTTTACAAATTTCAATTAATTAGAATATTCTAATTAAGCATGGTCTTTTCCGAATGTACTTCTGACCAAGAGGCGATTCTAGTAGCTGGAGTCCAAAGTTTTTGTTGATCATAGCTCTTGTCTTCTTGTGAATATATTTCCATAGCAACTTTCATCCCCATTTCTTTATATCTAACCAAGAAGTGAAATATAAATTTTGAAAAACTTCGCTTTACATCTTTTTTAAATGCAACGAAATATTTTTCTAAAAATTTTCCTCTTCTATTGCACTCCCTTAGGGGTCGAATTTCCAGAAACACTGAAACACTTTTTTTTTCTAACCGAGAAATCAAATACCAGTTGTCATATATGTAGCTTTAAAATTCTTAAATATTTCTTTAGTAATTACTTATTTTCAAAAAAACTTTCACCCATTTATTCACCCCCATAGAGTTAAATTTCCAAAAACGCTGAAACACGTATTTCTTCATATCTGACCGAGAAACGAATATCAACTTTCGTAGGTCTAGCTTCAAAATTGCCTTAATAGCGACATTTTTCAAGGAAACCCTTCGTCCCCTATTTCACCCCCTTAAGATTGGGATTTCGAAAAAAAAAACTTTTAAACGACGAATACATTATAAGATGCACACCTGCTCCAAATTTCAAGTTACTGTCGTTAGCGGTTTGGGTTGGGCGATGATGAATTAGTGAGTCAGTCAGCCAGGACATTGCCTTTTATACAGACTGTCCCATTTATCTTGACCATCCTAAATAACTGTTTGTCCAGATGCAAATTAAAAAATTTTTCAAGCAAATGTTCTTTAGCCGTCAGAGGGACATTTATCAGCATGATTGCCTTTGTTGTAGCTTTGTTTTCTACAATGGTATGAACAGCGGTATGACATTTTAAATGGCACCCTGTATTTTTTATTCGGTAATTCATTTCCTCTCCTAAACATCTATTCAGAAATGTATCACAGTGTACCATTCACTGAAACACAACTTTACTCATTGCTGTGGAGTATTGCTGTGCGGTGAGGGATCCGTATCAGGTGGGACTGACGGATGATACTGGAAAAGTTCAAAGAAGGGCGGCTCGTTTTGTACTATCGCGTAATAGGGGAGATAGTGCCACAGACATAATACGTGCATTGGAGTGGCAATCATTAAAACAAAGGCGTGTTTCGTTGCGACCCGATCTTCTCATGCAATTTCAATCACCAGTTTTCTCCTCCGATAGCGAAAACATTCTGTTGACATCCACCTACATAGGAAGAAATGATCATCACGACAAAATAAGAGAAATCAGGGCTCGCACAGAGAAATTTAAGTGCTCGTTTTTCCCGCGCGCCGTTCGAGAGTGGAATGGTAGAGAGACAGCTTGAAGGTGGTTCATTGAACCCTCTGCCAGGCACTTATTTGTGAACAGCAGAGTAATCACGTAGATGTAGAGATCAATGAGAGGAGGGATCATCTAGTCTGTAATAAAAACAAGTGGTCACTATAACGGTCACCTTTACTATCGGAAAGCAAAGAACATGAGTTATGCACTCAGGAAAACAATTGAACATTTAATGTTGGGATAAAAGGGTTAAAATTATGGACTCTAACCTTAGAACACGCCTCATGTTACCATATCTATCTTGGACCCCGTCAGGACGCCCTGAAACGAGTGTGAAGAAATGAAGTAAAAAATTTATTTAACATAATTACTTTTTGTTGAGAACACAATTACACGGAACTTGTTGCTGCAGAAGTAGTTGGTACACCATATTTTTCGGAAGATTTCACCTTTATCAGCAACTCTTTTTTCCCTTTTACATATTTATAAAACACCAAGCAAGTCAGCCTGTAGTTAAACTGCCATTGTAAGACTGATTCCACAGTCCCAGTTGATATTAGACGGTAAACAGGCGACAATAACACTTCTGTCATCGAAGTACACGTCACTATATACTTCACGTTCTACATAATCGGCAAACACGTCAAACATTACTAACATGCACCCATTGTTCGCATTACGTTTAGAAAGAATCGTCTTATCAGATCGCTGTTGAAATCACTGCCCGATTCTTCCACGAGGCGCTGCTTAAATAGTTCCCGCTCCGTAATACTGGAGAAGTCTGGTATGGGGCCAGATCTAGAAGGTGCTTGCATCGTCGATACAGGATACGCAAAATGCTACGCCATCTGTGGAACGACCTTGTCAATATAGACTTCTTGACATAAATGAAACTAACTGAGGATGCATTTACATGTTGCGCTAACAGTGGCGTTATTTCAGTACTTGAGCCAAGCTCGTAATAGTATTTTGTAATATCGGGACAAAATTGAGTTTGCCGGGATATCGGCACAAGAACGTCCACCATAATGGTGGCGGTCCCGATATATTTGTGCGGATAACAACCCTACACAGGCGGGTGAACACAATAAATGCAACGTTATGTGGATAACACACGAATACGACCAGTGACTGTAAGCGAGGTTAGTAAATTACACCCGGGTTCGATTCCCGGCGGGGTCAGGGATTTTCTCTGCCTCGTGATGGCTGGGTGTTGTGTGCTGTCCTTAGGTTAGTTAGGTTTAAATAGTTCTAAGTTCTAGGGGACTGATGACCATAGATGTTAAATCCCATAGTGCTCAGAGCCATTTGAACCATTTTTTAGTAAATTACAGAAAGAGCGCGGAAGACTAAGATCAAACTAGACTGAGAACGGCCAAATGCGTATTGAAAGAACCAGCTGGCTGTGAAGTACTAAAACGGAACAACTGGCATCTGAAGGGAGTGTACGCACTAATACGGCGTCTCTAATGAATCGGCAGCCGCAACGATGGTCCATCCTATCAATTCGCAGAGTAATTGCAGAAGCGGTTATGGCACTAGCTGCAGACTCTGAATTCAGGTCTCTCTCTGCACTCTGTGATCAAGTGCAAACATCCTTCTGTGCGACTGCAAGGCTCACACCAGCAGTCGTGTGGCAACATGGCTTTCCTCTTCAAGCTCGTAACATGAAGCCATCACCTTTCCGTCGCCTGGCGTGAAGTGTACTCTTTCTGGCTGCCAGGCAACTTTGCTGTTTCTGTCGTAGCAGAGATCTTGCCAGCCAGCCAGTGGCAAACATTGCGAGTTCCATTCAGTAAAACTCAAGTAAATATGTTAAACAATCTCCTGATCTTTCGGATTTTTGCTATTTCAAACCAATAGGGCTCTGGGATGGGGAGGAAAGCAAAAAGTCTCTCCCAGTACGTGGTACAGTTTTGAAACGTACCTACAGGGCTATTACAAATGATTGAAGCGATTTCATAAATTCACTGTAGCTCCATTCATTGACATATGGTCACGACACACAACAGATACGTAGAAAAACTCATAAAGTTTTGTTCGGCTGAAGCCACACTTCAAATTTCTGCCGCCAGAGCGCTCGAGAGCGCAGTGAGAAAAAATGGCGACAGGAGCCGAGAAAGCGTATGTCGTGCTAGAAATGCACTCACATCAGTCAGTCATAACAGTGCAACGACACTTAAGGACGAAGTTCAACAAAGATCCACCAACTGCTAACTCCATTCGACGATGGTATGCGCAGTTTAAAGCTTCTGGATGCCTCTGTAAGGGGAAATCAACGGGTCGGCCTGCAGTGAGCGAAGAAACGGCTGAACGCGTGCGGGCGAGTTTCACGCGTAGCCCGCGGAAGTCGACGAATAAAGCAAGCAGGGAGTTAAACGTACCACAGCCGACGGTTTAGAAAATCTTACGGAAAAGGCTAAAGCAGAAGCTACAAGCCCTGACACTCGATGACAAAGTCAAACGCTTTGAATTTTCGGCGCGGTTGCAACAGCTCATGGAAGAGGATGCGTTCAGTGCGAAACTTGTTTTCAGTGATGAAGCAACATTTTTTCTTAATGGTGAAGTGAACAGACACAATGTGCGAATCTGGGCGGTAGAGAATCCTCACGCATTCGTGCAGCAAATTCGCAATTCACCAAAAGTTAACGTGTTTTGTGCAATCTCACGGTTTAAAGTTTACGGCCCCTTTTTCTTCTGCGAAAAAAACGTGACAGGTCACGTGTATCTGGACATGCTGGAAAATTGGCTCATGCCACAACTGGAGACCGACAGCGCCGACTTCATCTTTCTTCCATCATGATGTTCGGCATTTCTTAAACAGGAGATTGGAAAACCGATGGATCGGTCGTGGTGGAGATCATGATCAGCAATTCGTGTCATGGCCTCCACGCTCTCCCGACTTAACCCCATGCGATTTCTTTCTGTGGGGTTATGTGAAAGATTCAGTGTTTAAACCTCCTCAACCAAGAAACGTACCAGAACTGCGAGTTCGCATCAACGATGGTTTCGAACTCATTGATGGGGACATGCTGCGCCGGGTGTGGGAGGAACTTGATTATCGGCTTGATGTCTGATGTCTGCCGAATCACTAAAGGGGCACATATTGAACATTTGTGAATGCCTAAAAAATTTTTTGAGTTTTTGTATGTGTGTGCAAAGCATTGTGAAAATATCTCAAATAATAAAGTTATTGTAGAGCTGTGAAATCGCTTCAATCATTTGTAATAACCCTGTATAAGATGGCTGACATGTAGGGACGGCGTAGAATAACGAAGAATAACTGTAAGAACCGAGCAAAACGCTGTATTCTGAAAATTTAAATCTAATGTTATTTTGTAGTGGCGCATCTGGTGTAGCGAAGGTTAACACGCTAGCCTCTTGGAAGCGACACCTGGCTGGAGATTTCTTATCTTGCTAAAAGTATTCTGCGAACAATGCTTTTTTTATTTTGTTCTATTTTTCGACAGACAGAGAAGTTGCTGTCCATGCATTAGCACGGCTTTAGAAAGATTTGCTCCTGCGAAACGCAACTCGCCCTTTTTTCACATGATATCTTGCGAACCATGGATGAAGGGTATCAGACGGATGCCATATTCCTTGACTTCCGGAAAGCGTTTGACTCGGTGTCCCACTGCAGACTCCTAACTAAGGTACGAGCATATGGGATTGGTTCCCAAGTATGTGAGTGGCTCGAAGACTTCTTAAATAATAGAACCCAGTGCGTTGTCCTCGATGGTGAGTGGTAATCGGAGGTGAGGGTATCATCTGGAGTGCCACAGGGAAGTGTGGTAGGTCCGCTGTTGTTTTCTATGTACATAAATGATCTTTTGGATAGGGTGGGTAGCAATGGTGCGGCTGTTTGCTGATGATGCTGTAGTGTACGGGAAGGTGTCGTCGTCGTTGAGTGACTATAGGAGGATACAAGATGACTTGGACAGGATTTGTGATTGGTGTAACGAATGACAGCTAACTCTAAATATAGATAAATGTAGATTAATGCAGATGAATAGGAAAAAGAATCCCGTAAGGTTTGAGTACTCCATTAGTAGTGTAGAGCTTGACACAGTCACGTCGATTAAATATTTGGGCATAACATTGCAGAGCGATATGAATTGGGACAAGCATGTAATGGCAGTTGTGGGGAAGGCGGACAGTCGTCTTCGGTTCATGGGTAGAATTTTGGGAAGATGTGGTTCATCTGTAAAGGAGACCGCTTATAAAACACTAATACGACCTATTCTTGAGTACTGCTCCAGCGTTTGGGATCCCTATCAGGTCGGATTGAGGGAGGACATAGAAGCAATTCAGAGGCGGGCTGCTAGATTTGTTACTGGTAGGTTTGATCATCACGCGAGTGTTACGGAAATGTTTCAGGAACTCGGATGGGAGTCTCTGGAGGAAAGGAGGCGTTCTTTTTGTGAATCGCTACTGAGGAAATTTAGGGAACCAGCATTTGAGGCTGACTGCAGTACAATTTTACTGCCGCCAACTTATATTTCGTGGAAAGACCACAAAGGTAAGATAAGAGAGATTAGGGCTCGTACAGAGGCATATAGGCAGTCATTTTTCCCTCGTTCTGTTTGGGACTGCAACAGGGAGAGAAGATGCTAGTTGTGGTACGAGGTACCCTCCGCCACGCACCGTATGGTGGATTGCTGAGTATGTATGTAGAAGTAGAAGTAGAAAGAAGCGTCCCTTTTCCTGCCTTGAGACTGTGGGATGGGGGACACGAATGGCTGCAAATTCCGATTTGTTTACCTCTTTGCCTCAGACTTGGAACGTTTTTATGGTAGCCAGCTGCTCTTAAAAGGGCTTTTATCTTTTGCTAATCGGCTCACAGGCTCCCAACTGTGCAGACCCGTTCACTGTACTAAAAAGGGAAAGGTGGAAAGAAGACAATAGAGGTGACAGTCACAACCTCGATTGCAGTTATTATGTAGCGTCAGTCATCGACTACATGATCAAGGGAAACGAGCATACAAATATTCTGTAATATGTTGGATGACAGTTTCAGAGAAAACTGGTCGCCTTACAACTCGTAATTGTAAGCCCTAAGTATTTAGCTGAATTAACAGCCTTTAGATTTCTGTGGTTTCTCGTGTAACCGACATTTAGTGACTTACTTTTATTACTCATGCGGATGACTGCACACTTTTCATTATTTAGAGTCGGTTGCCACTTTTCGCACTTCATTGTCTGATATCATTTATTTCAGTTTTTAGGTTTACTGGTCTGGTTTCCTGCAGCACGAGAAGGAAAAGATAATGGGATTTGTAGAGCACTAAGTAGCACAGAGCTTCTACGCACGGTTTAAAAATAATAAATAAAATTCGTCTCTCTTAAAGTGTGCGGCGACGTGTGTTTGCCTACACAATACTGTTCACTCACCTTTGGTGAATTCTTCTACGGAACACACGCCTGACCTGGGAGTTTGTGACACTTTCACGGAGTGACAGTTCTAGGGAGAGAGAACGTGTTGACATTTGCACGGAGTAGAATACACTGACCTGACCGCCGCTAACTGCGACGTATTCTAGGGGAGGCCAAAGCCCATTTCTGCACAAAGCTCGTAGTGTGCGCAACAGCCTGTAGTGTGCGTGGCTTTCTCCCCGGGGCCAGTACTGTAGTTGACCTCTGACAGGCAGGTAGCATTCCGAATTTTAGTGAAGAGACAATATAGTTCAGCGACACCACCAAAGGGAAACTTTTATTGATTTACAACTGCCATCAGTATATAGTGGACTGCCGGCCGGAGTGGCCAAGCGGTTCTAGGCGCTACAGTCTGGAACAGCGCGACCACTACGGTCGCAGGTTCGAATCCTTCCTCGGGCATGGATGTGTGTGATGTCCTTAGGTTAGTTAGGTTAAGTAGTTCTAAGTTCTAGGGGACTGATGACCTCAGAAGTTAAGTCCCATAGTGCTCAGAGCCATTTGAACCATATATAGTGTACTTACTGCCGTTGTGTAAACTTTAAAAATAATAAATGCAGAGGAGACTATGTTCAAAAAATAACACAGTTTTAGGAAAAGGCAGCCAAGTTTGTATTCCACATAAAGCAGAAAATGGCGTGAGCGCAAAGAAGCGTGCAAAATAAACAGACGCTACAGTTTCGTCAGTTTACGTTGAAGAAGTGGAGCAGCTCTTCATTCTAGGGTACGACTTAGTAACATCGTAACCATCACACAGAAGTGCGAAACTATCGTTACATCGCGTTTGAGGAAAATACAGGGAACTTCATAAGATCTATCCGATCCTGGAGGAATATTCTTCAGAGAAAATAATTTACTGATGAATGATAGTAGCAATTTTTTATTTGCAGATGATAACAGGGGACCAAACATCAGAATACTGGTGTTTCCCAGCGAAAAAGGAAAGCGTGTATATCAAACTCCGAATCATTCTTTGTGAACGGAACGTTCAATAGTTCGAGCAAGCAGTTTGGACAGCTGTTTAGACTCAAACTAAAATCAGAATTTTTAAAAGGCGAAGGTCTTATCTTAAAACAGTTCTTTAATAAGGTGAAGGCCCAAACAATCTGACACATTAAGAGCAAACAACTTTAATTTAAAAATCGGCTGAAGGCCCATCACTTAAGATTCAACAAAATTGAATTTTCAAAAAGGCCAAAGGCCTTACTTAAAACAGTTCTTTAAATTAGGCTGAACGCCCAAACAATCTTATACCTTAGAGGCAAAACAACCTTAATTTAAAAAATCAGCTAGAAGCCATACAAATATAAAAAACAAAAACAAAAAAATGTACACCCAATGGCTCTCAGAAGTTTCCGAGGGTCGGCCTGGAATTCAAACACTAACGCTCGCTTAGGTGAGACAGGCAGTCGGCCCAACCATTCTCGATCCGACGACAACCCAACCGACAGACAGTCAACGGACCCACCGAGAAGATAACTTCCGCTCCACCCGACCAGCGTACAACAGGGAGTTCAATGGAACAACGTAGAAGGCATTGGCGCCCACAACCAATTATACATTGAGCTGTCGAACTACACACCGTGCTGGACAGCGACAACACGATGAGGAAAATACACTGCCTGAATTTACGTCAACGGCCAGGGCAAGTAACCGGCACGTTAACGGTCACAAGGCAGAAGCTTCCGCTGGTGCACTTCAAGTCAAAATAACCAAGTACAGTTATGGCTAAAATGTGCTAACTTGAAAACACACGTTGTTGCTCGCTGGAATGTCCCAACAGCCGACAACGAAATCCAAACAACACAATGTGAACAGTCGTGACTTGCTGGTAAATCAAGTCAAAACTCAACTTTCGTGTCCAGGATCGGTGAGCCACGGACCTCGTAACAATGAAAACAGCCCCTCACACTCCGACCGCGCGTGGACGCCACCAGCGGCCTCGGCCAAACTACGCGCCACGGAGACTTCCTCGCTGCTCCACGCCAACCGACCAACTGATCGCACACAGCACGGCCGGCAACTATCAGCGCCAGGCCAAAGATAGTACAAGGTGCGAATGTCGATACACACCGCTGCTGCCACTCGCGGAGAGAGAGGATAACAGCAGAATCGCGATAACCGCGGGAGGCTAAACACAGAATAGCAACCAAGGTTTAATCCAACACACAACATGAGCCAGCCACGGCTCAAATACAATATTTTCTTACTTAGCTGCCCTGTTTCTCTGCACCATCAAAATATCAGATGAGATTTTGAATTTCACTGCAGCTCTCATTACGTTGAATTTCATTGTTAGTTCCCATTAATACAACAGTCTTACAAATAAATTTTCCACGAAACGCGTTAATGAGTCACCCTGAAGCGATACACAGTTGCTGGCTGCTATGGTGTGAGCGCCAGCACGCTCGCATGAGCAGCTGCGTTGAACTGTTACAATTCTTACAAGGGGAGGCCGCCAATTGTGAAATTCAGATTCGATTCATACTGCGCATAATAAAAGCTCATGGCCAGAGGTGTAATGTGGCAAAGCACCAAGATGCCCTTCTCAGCCGTTGTCGAGAAAATCGACGGTTAAAAGAAACTGCTGCGGTGAAATACTCTCTACGATTTACAATTTCCCACAGCGTCGTGGCGCAGCGGTAAGCGCTCGGGTTCGTAATCCGAAGGTCGCCGGATCGAATCTGGCGCCATGCAACTTTTTTTTTTTAGTATTTGTTCTTTGTAATTCAAATATATATATATATATATATATATATATATATATATATCGTGGGTTCTCTACTCTAATTCGAACGTTTGACTTACACTATATGTATTCGTTTCGGAATATCGTTTCTACGTCTTACGTTGACTACACGTGTAAACATTATGAAGGCAATTAAAAACATTTGTGAAATACAACTTTGTTTGCGGAAAACATAATCATGTTCGAAGTCGCCAGTTCTTCCACGACAAACGACTTTCAACAACTTATTATATGCATAATTGTTGCAAACTGATCGCTGGGAATTTTATATAGCCGGCCGAAGTGGCCGTGCGGTTAAAGGCGCTGCAGTCTGGAACCGCAAGACGGTCGCAGGTTCGAATCCTGCCTCGGGCATATATGTTTGTGATGTCGTTAGGTTAGTTAGGTTTAACTAGTTCTAAGTTCTAGGGGACTAATGACCTCAGCAGTTGAGTACCATAGTGCTCAGAGCCATTTGAACCAATTTATATATATATATATATATATATATATATATATATATATTTGAATTACAAAAAATAAACACTGAAAAATAAATTGCATGGCGCGAGATTTGATCCGGCGACTTTCGGATTACGAACCCGAGCGCTTACCGCTACGCCACGACGCTGTAGGAATTTATAAATTGTAGAGAGTATTTCACCGCAACGGCTTCTTTTAACCGTCGATTTTCTCGATAACGGCTGAGAAGTGCATCTTGGTGCTTTGCCACATTACACCTCTGGCCATGAGCTTTTATTATGCGCAGTATGAATCGAATCTGAATTTCACAATTGGCGGCCTCCCCTTGTTAGTGTGCTTGTACCAGTGAAAAGCCGGTTGCGTGGCAAGAGACCCAGGCTCCGCGCATTTGTCACTCCGCGAAAATGTTCCAACCCCTGCCCTGGTGCGACATATGTTTCTGAACTAACCGCGCTGTAACAAATACGAGGGTTGTACAGAAAGTAATGCACCGCATTTTTTTTTCTTCGACAGTTCATTATTGAACGTAATGAGAATTACACACACGAAAGAATGGTATTTTATCTACACACCCTATTTTTCCACGTAATCTCCATCCCGTTCTATGACCTTCCTGCAGCGCGAAACAAGGGCGTGTATGCCCTGTCGGTACCAATCCTTGTCCTGCTGGCGGAGTCAGTGTTTCACTGTGTGAATCACCTCCTCATCGTCCCCAAGTGTCTGCCAACTGGCAAGTCGTAATGCGTCTGTCCTCGCGAATGACAACATCAGCTCGCTGCAACATGTCAGGTGTGACAGCCGTGAATTGTCTCCCCTTCTGCTGCAAATCGTGGAGTAGATATGGGTAGTTCGCGAACGAACAGGCGCAAAGGAACGGTTCACCAAGATGAACGTAAGGACTGAGGAACGAATTCCAAGGAACGATCGGTTCATAGTTCACTTCGGTAGCGGCGGTCTACTTATAGTTCCCGGGGACGAGGAACGATCGGTTCATAGTTCAATAGTTCACTTCGGTCGCGGCGGTCACTTCGGCAGTTCTCGTTCCAGCCTCGGTCGCGTGCTCGTCTCAGTCTCGGTCTCCTTCGGCCGCACTCGTCGTTCTTCGCGTGACCACCTGTCTCAGCTCCACTGCCGACTGCTCCTAGTTAATTCAGTATCCAGTTGTTCGTTTCGTTCACTGCGCTCGCCTGTTTTACATGTGTTCCAAACTGTTCTTGCACTTGTTTCTGGCTATTCAGCGTCCACGACCGGTAATCAAAAAGTACATAAAAATTACGTTGTATGTAATAGGTACGTCTTTTCAGGTAACAAAAGGGATATCAGCTCACTTACATCGATGAACAGCAGAAGATATACTTATAACAAGGCAAGTTTTTCTTTTTTTGTTATTCATATACGAGGGCAGTTCAATAAGTAATGCAACACATTTTTTTCTGAAACAGGGGTTGTTTTATTCAGCATTGAAATACACCAGGTTATTCCCCAATCTTTTAGCTACACAAAACTATTTTTCAACGTAATCTCCATTCAATGCTACGGCCTTACGCCACCTTGAAATGAGGGCCTTTATGCCTGCACGGTACCACTCCACTGGTCGATGTCGGAGCCAACGTCGTACTGCATCAATAACTTCTTCATCATCCGCGTAGTGCCTCCCACGGATTGCGTCCTTCATTGGGCCAAACATATGGAAATCCGACGGTGCGAGATCGGGGCTGTAGGGTGCATGAGGAAGAACAGTCCACTGAAGTTTTGTGAGCTCCTCTCGGGTGCGAAGACTAGTGTGAGGTCTTGCGTTGTCATGAAGAAGGAGAAGTTCGTTCAGATTTTTGTGCCTACGAACACGCTGAAGTCGTTTCTTCAATTTCTGAAGAGTAGCACAATACACTTCAGAGCTGATCGTTTGACCATGGGGAAGGACATCGAACAGAATAACCCCTTCAGCGTCCCAGAAGACTGTAACCATGACTTTACCGGCTGAGGGTATGGCTTTGAACTTTTTCTTGGTAGGGGAGTGGGTGTGGCGCCACTCCATTGATTGCCGTTTTGTTTCAGGTTCGAAGTGATGAACCCATGTTTCATCGCCTGTAACAATCTTTGACAAGAAATTGTCACCCTCAGCCACATGACGAGCAAGCAATTCCGCACAGATGGTTCTCCTTTGCTCTTTATGGTGTTCGGTTAGACAACGAGGGACCCAGCGGGAACAAACCTCTGAATATCCCAACTGGTGAACAATTGTGACAGCACTACCAACAGAGATGTCAAGTTGAGCACTGAGTTGTTTGATGGTGATCCGTCGATCATCTCGAACGAGTATGTTCGCACGCTCCGCCATTGCAGGAGTCACAGCTGTGCACGGCCGGCCCGCGCGCGGGAGATCAGACAGTCTTGCTTGACCTTGCGGCGATGATGACACACGCTTTGCCCAACGACTCACCGTGCTTTTGTCCACTGCCAGATCACCGTAGACATTCTGCAAGCGCCTATGAATATCTGAGATGCCCTGGTTTTCCGCCAAAAGAAACTCGATCACTGCCCGTTGTTTGCAACGCACATCCGTTACAGACGCCATTTTAACAGCTCCGTACAGCGCTGCCACCTGTCGGAAGTCAATGAAACTATACGAGACGAAGCGGGAATGTTTGAAAATATTCCACAAGAAATTTCCAGTTTTTTCAACCAAAATGGGCCGACAAAAAAAATGTGTTGCATTACTTATTGAACTGCCCTCGTAATTTTTTGGTTTCATCGACTTGATTTAGCAGCTAACTTTCAATAATTTGCTTAAGTTTTAGTGTAAGAAAATTCATATAACACGATTTTTGTGTATCTTTCATATACAAAACACTACATTTTAGAAGGCTCTAATTATTTTTAAGTTCGGTTGTTTCCAATTTGTATTACCTGCTAGTTTGGTTTCTTAGAAGAAAAAAAAGTAGGTTGTGGGTCATTTTGGCTCATTAGGAAAAGCGGTGCCTCTCCATTTGAAAAGACAAAGATTGCAATAAAATCGTATTTACTTATTATCTCTAAAACTTTTGTTCAGAAGGAGCTTTCAAACCAAAAACCTTATAACTGCAAACTTAATTATTATTATTATTGCTGCATTAACTTTAATAATGCAAAATAAAAACCTAATTTTTACTAAGCGTGTGAAGCAAGTATGAGAAAACCACATTTTATTTTATGCTTCCATAAAGTCTCTACCTCGCCTACGAACTCAGAGACAACGTGAAGTATATATAGGATGTAAACGATTATTGTTTACAACGTAGCATAGCTATGTATTGGAAATCGAAACGAAGAATTTTATGCAAGACACTTGTGGTCTATTAAGTTGGGAAACAGCCACGAACAGGTTTACAAGACTACATGAGCTATAGCCCATGCACGTCGCGTGAGATTTTCATGTTCTCTTCTCCAGCTCTCTACACATCGTCATCGATTGTTTCGCAATTGTTGCTTGCATTAGCTTGTTATTTCTTCACTGCCTAATTATTACATGTTTGTCTGTTTGTTGTATCTGCTCGTAATGGGCAACACATCGTCCGTAACTCGCGAGCAGTCTGTACTTGGGGCCGGTTTTCCGTGCGCCACCCTACATTATTTCCCTGTGATCAGCCACACAAGGCTACAGTTGGCTAAACGAGAGGTTCTGCAGAATCACAGAAATTACTTCTAAAAGTGTGTAAGAATTTTGTAATGAATAAAAACTCCATACTCCAGGAGAGAGGCAAGTCCCCCTCTGGTGCCCTCCATCCTTCAGTCACCTACACTACTAGTTTTCAGTTTTTGTAAGAATCATATACCAAGCACAAATGAATGGTGAACTAATAAAAATGAACGGTTCCCAAAAAAGAACCTTCAGCAGTGAACTAGTTCCCAAAGGTGAACGAGTTTGCCCATCTCCATCGCGGAGCTCCGCCGAACCGATTTCTGGCGACCTCACCGTCCGTGCCCAGCGACTAACTGTACTTCCGTCGTCAGCAGATGCTCCATAGACTTTGTGTGGTGTCACCGCCAGACACCACACTTGCTAGGTGGTAGCTTTAAATCGGTCGCGGTCCATTAGTATATGTCGGACCCGCGTGTCGCCACTGTCAGTAATTGCAGACCGAGCGCCGCCACACGGCAGGTCTAGAGAGACTTACTAGCACTCGTCCCACTTGTACAGCCTACTTTGCTAGGAAAGGTTCACTGAGAATTACGCTCTCATTTGTCGAGACGATAGCATAGCCTTCAGCTAAGTCAATTGCTACGACCTAGCAAGGCGCCAATTATCCTTTGCTATGTATCTAATGACGCATATACTGTATCAACAAGACCAATGATCACAAATTGTGGATTAAAGTTAAGTATTCCAGCAGCTACGTACTTTTCTTTATAGCATTCATTACGTATCCTGTTTCAGACCTCACGCCAGCCTGCGTGAGTTTAAGCGCGTGCCTTTCGGTTACCCGTCACTGTGGATTGGCTGTCTTGCCAGTCCACAACATTTTTGGCCACTCGGATACAAACGGTCTCCTTTATATATACCTAATTTACTTGTGTCATGGCTTCGCCACAATCTCCAGATGTACTGTCCGAATTTTATCGCTTGCAGAATCAGCAGACGCAGGCCTTATTGGATGCCCTTGGACAGCTCGTCCAGGGTCAACGTGCAATGCAAAACGATGCGGCAGCCGACGCTCCACTGCTACCGCAGCCACCACATGCAGTTGCACCACCTTTTCGACAATTCGATGCGGCGATGGAAAGCTGGAAGAAGTGGTCACGCCAATTTGGATTTCATCTCGCCGCCTACAGAATCCAAGGTAACGAGTGGCAGCCTCACTTATGTAGGGGTGCAGACGTACCGTGTGATAGTGAAATTATTTCCCCGACGCGACGTAGCAACTCTGTCCTACGACGAAATTTTGTCTGCTTTAGATGCCTATTTCAAGGAATCAGTTAATGTAGTTGCAAAAAGGTATACTTTCTTTCGTACAAAACGTACGGCTGGTCAAACTAATCGGGAGTGGGTTGCAACTTTGCAAGGCCTTACAAGGGATTGTGCTTTTGAGTGTGAATGTGGACTCCCTTATTCAGATACTATGGTACGTGATGCAATTGCACAGAACGTTTCTGATGTTCGTATATGGGAGCAAATTTTGAAACTAGTCAATCCCTCCCTTCACCAAGTGATAGACATATTGGATAGGCAAGACAGACTTGACTTTGCTCAGGAATCATTTGAAACTTCGCCAGCTGTGTGTCACATTAACCGGCCCGCCGTGCGAGCTGCACGGAACTGTAAACAGCCCTCGCGCACGTCCGCGCAGCCACGTGTCCCGCGCCAGCTTGCAAATGCGGGACTAAAGTCATGCCCGCGGTGTGCTACTAGACATTCGCGTGAGAATTGCCCGTCACACTAAGCTATTTGCTTTTTCTGTAATAAAAAAGGACATGTTCAGAGTGTTTGCCGGAAAAAGCTCAGATCGGACACTCACAACCGTTCCAAGCCCTTTGCTTCGCGCCGGAATCGAACCAGGAATACTCAGGCTCGTGAACCTTCGCCCATGGAAATTCATGTAGTTAATTCCACTCCGCCCAGTGCCACTCTCTCTCACAGTGACTGTGTTCGTCCCACAAAAAGTGTGCGTCGACATCGACGGAAATCACGTCAAGTCGCGAGTGATTCTGTACCAGTGTCTGTTCACGTTGCACAAAACAGTCGCTCTTGTCGTCAGCAGGACAATAAACTTTTTGTCGACTTGGACATTAATGGCAACGTAATCCCATTCCAGCTCGATACCGGAGCTGCAGTTTCATTGATCAATAAAGACACGTACAAACAACTGGGCACACCTCTGTTGCGTGCCGCAAATGTTAAGTTACATAGTTATTCCGGACAGCATATCCCTGTGTTAGGACAGTGCAGCCTTCTTGCAACATACAAGGGACAAACAAAACTTGTGTCATTTTACGTTCTTCGTTCTTCTTCTGCAGTGAACTTGTCTATAGTAAATCAGGTCCTCTCAGTGAACCAGACTGTGCCTTCAGCCAGTGTTTCTCGTCTATGTGAAGAATTTACAGACATTTTTGCACCAGGCCTTGGTTGCGCTAAAAACTATGAAGCACATTTGGAACTGAAAGTAAACGCGCAACCGAAATTTTTCAGAGCGCGCAATGTTCCTCACGCATTGCGTGATGAGGTCACAAGAACATTACACGATTTAGAATCACAAGGTGTAATTGAACGTGTGCAGGCTTCTCTCTGGGCTTCACCCTTAGTAATTTTGCCAAAACCTTCCGGAAAATTGAGACTTTGCGTGGACTTCATGGCCACGGTGAATCCACAACTAGTGATTGCCACTTTTCCTTTACTCCGCCAGGAAGATCTTTTTGACAAACTGTGCCCGGGTAAATATTTTTCGAAGTTGGACCTAGCAGATGCGTACTTGCAAATACCGGTGGACGAAGAATCCCAGCGCGTTTTGGTGGTTAACACTGCCATTCGGGTGTGCATCCGCCCCTGCATTGTTTCAGCAATATCTGCAAACTGTTTGTGCGTCGGTCCCTACTGCAGCAAACTATCTGGACGATATTGTGATCTCCGGAAAGACAGAAGAAGAACATTTAGCCAACCTCCGAACATTGTTTCAGGTCTTGCGACAAAATGGTCTTCGCTTGCGGAAGGACAAATGTGTGTTTTTTGCTCGTGACGTACCCTATTTGGGACATGTAATCAATGCACAAGGCATACATCCCAGTCCAGAGCACCTTCGTGCCATACAAGACTTGCCTTCGCCGCAGAATTTGAAGCAGCTACAGAGTGTGCTGGGTAAAATAAATTACTATCATAAACATATCCCACATGCCTCTTCCATTTCAGCTCCGCTTTATCGCTTACGCCGTAAAGGTGTTCCGTTCGTCTGGTCGACGGAATGCGAACGCGCCTTTCGCCAGTTGAAATCGGCGTTGCTTTCTAATACTTGCCTTACGCCATTCGATCCCCAGAAACCCCTTTTGTTGATGGTAGATGCATCGGATTTCGGGATCGGTGCTGTGCTTGCGCACAAAGATGGTTCGCATGATCGCCCTATTGCCTTTGCGTCCAAATTGCTCTCGTCAGCGCAAAGAAATTATTCACAGATCGAGAAAGAAGCCTTGGCTCTCGTATTTGGTGTTGTTAAGTTTCACGATTTCTTGTATGGTCGTCACTTTACCATCATCACAGACCACAAACCTTTGACATCGCTTTTTCATCCGAACAAGCCTGTACCTCCACGTAAAGCGCAGAAATTCATTCGCTGGTCTGTGGTGTCACCGCCAGACACCACACTTGCTAGGTGGTAGCTTTAAATCGGCCGCGGTCCATTAGTATACGTCGGACCCGCGTGTCGCCACTGTCAGTAATTGCAGACCGAGCGCCGCCACACGGCAGGTCTAGAGAGACTTACTAGCACTCGTCCCACTTGTACAGCCGACTTTGCTAGGAAAGGTTCACTGAGAATTACGCTCTCATTTGTCGAGACGATAGTTAGCATAGCCTTCAGCTAAGTCAATTGCTACGACCTAGCAAGGCGCCAATTATCCTTTGCTATGTATCTAATGACGCATATACTGTATCAACAAGACCAATGTTCACCAATTGTGGATTAAAGTTAAGTATTCCAGCAGCTACGTACTTTTCTTTATAGCATTCATTACGTATCCTGTTTCAGACCTCACGCCAGCCTGCGTGAGTTTAAGCGCGTGCCTTTCGGTTACCCGTCACTGTGGATTGGCTATCTTGCCAGTCCACAACACTTTGCACAAGCGTTCGTGAATATTTCCCGCAGTTTCTTTCTCTGCGGTGAGAAAGTCGATAATGGTATGTTGCTTGTAACGACATCACCTACAGACGCCATTTTGAAACCGTCCTGCATGTACGCTATCTGTCGGAAGTGGCGGAAACTTGGCACGCTCACTCAGGAGACTTCAAATAATATATACATAACGTTTCGCATACGTACCATTGTTTTGGGCTGAGAAAAAAATGCAGTGCATTACTTTCTGGGCAACCCTCGTATGTATGAAAAGACCACGCGCAGAAACGCTGTTTGGAGAGTGTTGGTGCTCAGTTTCTGTTTCAGCTAGGAATATGGTTAAAAATTTTTTGGTTTCGACCGGACTAGTGGCCATCTGTTTAGCTGTTTGAACATCTGTCTTATTGCAGCTATGTTACAGTATATTAAGCAAGGTTTGAGCGACGAACCAGAGTTGGCGGCCTGGCAATTTGTGCAAATCGATGAATTCCTTTTGCAAAAAAATTTAATTGGGCTGAAATTAATGCTCAGCTAATGACACCATTTGTATGCGGTCCGTTCGGATTTCACATGCAAAAACAGTCACCCTTAAATAACGTCGGACTGGAGCGAGACTTTCAATTTTGGTCCACTGGTGTATCGGACTTGGTCTACGATAAGATCTTTCAAAAAATTTTGCTTCGTTTGCATTTTACGTTTATCTGGGAGGTTTTGAAAGCGCGTTATTTCTATACTTTAAACGTGTAGGAATCGGCTCAAAATTTGCATGCGGGTCGATAAATGAATGAAGTCAAAATGAATTGTTTGTGTAATAATCTTTATTCTCTGCCGAGATACGTTGGTTTGAAGGAGAGCTAAATGTGAACTGAATGCACGGAAACGGTTTAAAGCGAATCAAGCAAACAAAAATGCATTCTTACGATAAACTTGAAAAATTCGAATTGTATGTGCAAAAACTACGTTTTGTGTGTTTTTTTACGAGCGCCACTTTTATGTTCCAAACTTGTGAGTGAATCGCTTCAAATTTTGTAAGAAGGTAGACAAATGTATGTAATTAACAGTTTTCTTGATGTTTTGTGACACCTTTGTGCATTGTCACGATATAATAGTCTATATTTGCACATAAAATCCAGTATCACACGAGTCGCACTTGCTGAGACGGTTGAAAGTGATACTGGTGGTAGGAAAATATATATTCTTAGAGTAATTACAAGAAGCGTTTGCAAAAATCTTTCATCGTTCGGCCTTTTCATGCGAAAAATCACGCGTTTACATGTAAAAATGTGTTTCGTAGAAATGCGTTGCATTTTAAGGGTGCCATTTGGATATAATTTGAAAATCTGGTTATTGCAGTTGAATATCGTTTCGTGGTTTATGTGTTAAACATTTTGTCTACCAGTGGCTTAAAATCATCTAAAAATCTTTGACCATGCAAAACAATGCCTGTACCAAAACAGAAATATGCCCAGCGCATTACAAAATGATTTGCTATTTTATCGAGTGTTTAAAGCTTTATCGATGACCACGCAGAAAATTAAATTAACCCGAAAATTGCTATAAAGCTAACTGTAAGGGAAAAGGTCACCTTATTTCTAACCAATATAAAATGTTTTATTGCGTTTTCCTCAAAAACTACTATGCTATCACGTAGAAAATTTATTTTCGGACAAAGTTTGGTCGTTTCGCAATTCTTCTGCTTAATTCGGCCAATCCTACTCATACTTAATTGGGGTTGGTTATTCAACATTTTGCGCTAAAATTATTTACGTGGGTTTTTCTGGTGGTGGTTTCTTAATTTTCAATTTTTATTGTTGCATACTTTAAATAAACAATGATAAGAATTTTAAGATAAAATATGATAACAAGATGTATGTTTTTTCAGTAGTTTATTATTTGTTGCGCAAATCGTTTTTCTTACGATAAAGTAAAATTTAAAGAATCTTTATCTAATTAATATGCTCGTATTGTAAGTTTATCTATGTAATATAAACTACTTACACACGTTATTATCATGAACTTCGCACAGTCTTTAATATTTCGTTCGGTATTGTATTTATAACTGCTGTTATTTTGTGCACTGTATTAAGTATTTATAGTTATTTTTCATATATTTATATATACAGTCTCATGTGTTTATGAATAAAAGATCTGTGACTGCAAAATAAAAAACAAAAAATTCAACAAAATTTTAAAAATTAAAAACATGGAATAAAATAAAAATAATAAAAGCAATAAAAAATTAAAAATATGAATGAAATTTTTAAAAATGTTACGCTCTGAGTACACAGCTTCAAACATACCGGGCAGGTAGCTGTAGAGGGACCAGACTAACTCCAGCAGCATGGCTCTAAAGGCAATAAAAAAACCTGTGCCAGATCAGTCGTCTCCCGAGTCAATAAAAAATCATCATCGCTTGTCAGTTCATGGCAGTCTAATGTCAGAATTATGGTACAGTAAAAGTTTGGAACCAGAACGAAAGTCGCGCGGGGTAGCCGCGTGGTTAAGGCGTCTTGTACGCTTCGCGCGGCTCCCCCTGTTGGAGGTTCGAGTCCTCCCTCGGGCCTGGATGTGTGTGTCGTCCTTACGTAAGTTAGTTTAAGTTAGATTAAGTAGTGTGTAAGCCTAGGGACCGATGACATCAGCAGTTTGGTCCCATAGGAACTTACCACAAATTTCTAAATTTCCAGAATGAAAAGCATCACTATCATGGCAAAAGAAAGGCGAAGATTGCCAGGCAGAGCAAGGGACGTAAAAAAAAAGAGGGGGCTAGCTTTTCGACTTGTCTGACAGCTTCAAATACATTTAAATCAAAATATCTTCACCTATTCGCGCTTTTTTATGAGGTAACCCTACTTCCCCAGCGCAGTGAGCTCTCTTAGGTGCAATGCGTTGGCACACCTCTGTCCTGCAATTTATAGGCTAAATTCCCTGAACCTGTATCCAGAATTCAGAATTTTCACCAGCCACAATAAAGGGCTCCGTCTTCAGGTCACAAGTAGCCCATCGGGACCATCCGACCGCCGTGTCATCCTCAGCTGAAGATGCGGAGAGGAGGGGCGTGTGGTCAGCACACCGCTCTCCCGCTCATTATGATGGTTTTCTGTGACCGGAGCCGCTACTGTTCAATCGGAAAACTCCTCAATTGGCATCATGAGGCTGAGTGCACCCCGAAAAATGGCAACAGCGCATGGCCACTCAGACGGTCACCCACCAAAGTGCCGGCCACGTCCAACACCGCTCAACTTCGGTGATCTGACGGGAACCGGTGTATCCAGCCATAGTAAACAATACATAATATAACATGGCTGAAGAGCACACATGTAATGGGGAAAAAAGTTTTCCTGGGGGGGGGGGGGGGAGGGAGGGATAAAGATTCTGAGGATAGATTTGTCACTGGGCAGCGCTCAAACGATGTTTTGATATTTGGGTGGAGGGGGTCATCCCCCCCCCCCTCTCCCCCGCCCCCAAACCCACCGCCTGTGACGGATGTACGAACAAATAGATTGAAATGTATGTGCTTCTAGAGGGTGGGATCCATCTACAACAGGAAGTATATGAGAGTAGGGCCGCATCTACTCGTATAATAGAAAGTATTTCAGAATGGTGATGCATGCATCCTAAATTTTAATGACACATTGTGTCATATTGCACAGAATGACAGATGCCTTGTTGGATGGCATGTGTCATCTTATACGAAATGACATCATGTATCATTAGTGAAATTTTCACTCTGCATTGAAATGGAACTTCCTGGGATATTAAAACTGTGTGAAGGACCAGGACTCGAACTCGTGACCTTGCCTTTTCCGCGCATGCGCTCTACTGACTGAGCTACCCAAGCACGATAAATACCTGGGCCTCAAAGCTTTACCTCCGCCAGTACCACGTCTCCTACAGCCCAAACTTCACAGAAGCTTTCCTGCGAACCTTGCAAAATTACTCGCGGAAGTACAGCTATGAGGGCCCACCCTTTGTTGTGCTTGGGTAGCTCAGTCAGTAGAGCACTTGCCCGGAAAAGGCAAAGGTCCCGATTCGAGTCTCGGTGCGGCACACAGTTTTAATCTGCCATGAAGTTTCATCATGCATTCCATTACTTTACTGAGACGATGCATTATATTACATGACTAGTACTAACAAGTAAAACTGCACAAATGTGTCAGGATGCCTTGATTTAAATGTTTTTGGAACTGCCATCTAAATTGAAAAGCTAGTTCCCTTATTTTATATCCTTAACCTTTCTTGGGTCATGTTAGCCTTTTTGTGCTGTAATATGAGCTTTTTCATTCTTGTAAAAACAGACTACACTAGTTGTGTCGACAGGGTGCAAAAATTATTTTGAGACTCCAGGCCTGCCTGACTACCAAATGATCGAAAGTCTCTTAATGAAAACTCCGACACAAATATATTCACTAAGAATAGGTTTATGCTAGAAGTCCTTTCTAGTCTGTAGTCTCCAACATAAATCTCGAAACCGAACTCAGTCTGGAGTAAGTCCTTCACACTTGAAATGTGCGCGGCTCGTGTTTGTGCCATTTATTGCTTGACATCTCTTCTTTGCAGTACTGCTATCCTGTTTCTTATTGGCGTCAATAAGTTGCTGGCTTGCCTGCCCATGAGTGGCAGCAGCAGCGCTTATCGATAAGAGCAATGTCGTACTATCTTTGGAGCGACTGCTAGTATTTCCGGGTCGTCGTGTATTGGGAGTTCAGTTGGGATGGAGCAGCAGTGAGGTCCAGACAGCCATGATTTACCCGACTGTTGGCAACACACATGACTTGAGTGGGAACAACCTTGTTTGGTCGGTCACTTGGTCATCTCATCGAACGACGTGTATTTGGTCGCTGGCCGTTTCTGGGTTTTCCATGTGTGTCGACTTGTGATTCTTCCTTGTTGTTCCACAGTCAATGGTTTTGGTATTGTTCGCATTGTTTGTGGAAGTGTTTCATGGAACCATGTGTAGCTTGTGTGGTTTTGACTGAGCAGCTATTTTAATGCTGTCTGCATGCTGCGAGCAGTCAGTCGGTTGGGACAGGGCAGCGAGCAACTCTCCGGGGCGCGTGGCCAGGCTGGGACCGCTGGAAGCGTGCAGGCGCTGTCGGATCGTGAGGCGCTAGCTGCGAGAGCGACAAAGTTCGTTGCCCACCGAACCTAGACGCTGAAGTTGTTATGAAGCCTCAACTATTGTGACATCTCTTCAACCATTTGCGGGTTGTTGCTCCCTGGGCCGTTCAGGCTAGCAGCAACGTATTATGTGCTGGGGTCAGTGAAATCTTGCAGCCGTCTTCCTGTATTGTGATTAATTATTAAATTGACTGTTACTTGCCAGTGAAGTGCACCAGCGGTATTTTCTGCCCTGTGGCCGTTAACGTCCCAGTCACCTGCCCTGGTCGTTAGCGTAGTTTTCTGGCAGTGTGCCTTCCCTCGTTGTGTTGATGCTGTCCGGCACAGTGTGTAGTTCGACAGCCTTTTAATTTGTTTGGTTCGTTTTTTGCTTAGAGTGGTTGTTCCCTTGGCTGTTTTTAGACGCCAATTTCTGAAGATGTAGTGCTGTTCGTATCCTCGTCTTTGGCTCATATTTTCAATCACTATACTGTTGGTCGGACAGAAGGGAATTGCCTAAATTCTTGGTTGGTCCTTGGGCCGCCCCTAGTTTGGGTTGCCATCCAATTATTTAACTTCAACTCTTGGCTGCCTGTCTCACCTCACGTTTGAACTACTTTCTCAGGCCAACCCTTGGAACAGTACTGAGCACCACTTATTCTGTTTGTTTTAGATTGTGATTTTCATTTTAGTTTGAAGTATTGTGTGAGGCCTTCAGCCGCGTATTAATTCAGTTCTTTTTAAATTTTATATAAAGGCATTCAGCAATGTTAAATTAAAATTTTGAAGATGATTTTTTTAAAAAAGTTTTTTTCATAAATTCATTCTACATTAAATTGTTTGTAATCCAGGCCCTAAGTCGTTAGTTGTTTGATGTGTTATGTGTGGCCTTCAGCCGAGGATTTACGTGAACCCCTTTTAATAAGGCCTTCAGCTGTCTGTATTCTTTAACGGAAAATTTTTTATAAGAAGGAGGGGGTTTATTTTAAATTTTTTGTCTGACTTGTTGTTCAGGCCTTCAGCCGGATTTTCAGATTTGTTTGTGGCCCCCAGCCGTGCAATAAGTTAATATTTATTTAATTAGGCTTTTGGCCATTCTTTTGTCAGTTTAAAAAGAAATTTATTGGTTGGAAAAATTGTTTATTAATGTGTTTTAATTATAGTTGTCCTTCATACATGTAGTGTAGGCCTTCAGCCGCTAATTGTACTCAATTGCATGTTTTTTTTAGAAGAAAATAATTTTTACCTTCTATTTTTCATTGCTTTTGATTTCTAAGCCAGGCCTTCAGCCGTTCTTGTTTTTAGTGTGGTTTTGGGCCTTCAGCCCAGAAAGCATCAGAGTTCCTTAACTAGGCCTTCAGCCGTATTGTTTAATCGTGATATTTAAAGCAATGTGTAAAGGAGTGGCTCTTAGAAAAATAAATTTGTGTGTTTGATTGTGCAACTCACAGTAAGTGTTTACGGTTCCATCCACAATCATAACCTTATCCCGTCTGCTCTCTGAGTACCTACCAACCAGGTTTCAACACAGTGCAATTGTTCCGTAACCATCAGTTTAAGATTCCCACCCTGAACTGATACTGAAAACATACAAAGAGTTTAATAGTCACAGTACTCGGACAATACTTTGCAAAAGTTCACTGTAATCGTAGAAGTTGTTGGGCTACGACTGCACAGCACGCGCCACGCGGAATTTAAGCTACTAAAAATAAAGCCGTGGTTTACTCATAAAAAATGTGGAATTTCCGTAATCGTCTTTTATTCGTGTATTTGTATATTTTCAAGTACTTGACAATCTACTAACTTCACAACTGCTCAGAGTTACCACAGTTTCACAGAGCTCAATGCAACACGCCCGACCACGACATGAGCTCAGAATAGTCTCTTCCTGACACCAGATCTCGCACCTTGTCCTAATGACGTCAAAAATCTTTCTTCTAATTGGCCCAGTTACAATGTAGCCAATCAGCTTTCGATTTAGAACTGAACAGTCCTGCGTTTTTCACTTTGGACTAGTTCCATTCCAAAGTTAGTTTACGTAAAATTATGAAATATATCGCAGAAAAACAAAATGAAAGTATATAAACCTAATCATCAACTGTCTGAGAGATGAACAGCTTCATAGTTCACAACTTTAAAATTGAAACAAATGAGCCCTCCTTCACTATTATTTTTAGTCTTACTGACCAGGTTTCAACACTTCTAAGAGTGCCTTTATCAGAGTTAATACAATTAAAATGGCCCTTAACATAGTTACAAATTTATAGGAAAGACATTTTTGTATAAGTTTTGTATAAGTTTAAGTACTGACTAGCAATAAAAGACAGAGGCAGTACTTACATGTCACATATAAAATAATTAACAAGCCAGAAGGGCTTTAGTCACAAAATATATAGAAAGGAATGCGTAAAGATGAGCCACTAAGGGGTTGCTCGTACCTGTACAGCCACAGGTTGCATGAGCCCATAGTGGCTCGCCTTCACGCATTCCTTTCTATAGATTTTGTGACTAAAGCCCTTCTGGCTTGTTAATTATTTTATATGTGACATTTAAGTACTGCCTCTGTCTTTCATTGTTAGTCAGTACTTAAACTTTTTATATATTTTATGGCTCTCCTCGGTGTATTGGGACGAAATTGAAGCGTCACCCATCCACCAGTGTCAGCCCAGTTTGCAGGTGAATATAAGTTTAATTTAGTTTTGTTTATGTATTTTTGTAATATTTGTAATGGTTGTGAATTGTCTAAAGTTTTGTATTTATTTTTTATGTTTCATGTACGGAGAGGGCGGCGCAACGAACGGAGACAGCATCTTCGCTGCCGGGACCAGAGAGAAAATTGCTGGCCACTATACGTCGCGGGTCGACAGCCAAAGAGCAACAGAAGATCCTGAAACCGAGTTGTTGCGTCGTGCTTCTAAAAACCAAATAATCTAGAATTTGTAATGTTTTGTACAACAATGATATCATAGGAAGTTTAATCTTATTGAAAATGTTAGTGTTGTCTCGTCAAGGCTCGGGTTCACGTCTGTATGTAGGAAGATAATAAACTAGTGGATGCTACTAAAGTTGAAATACGTGTTCCGAGGATTTATTTATGAAGAATCATGTGAATGGATTAATAATATATTTGACAAGATTATTGAATTTTGACAGCGTTCATCGCGACTTTGAATCTCAAAAGTTTATTCAATGTGGTTTTAATATCGATTAAATCAGATAACGTGTATCAATATAATTTCTGAGGAGAAACAAACGACATCTAAACTGAAAAAGTTTACGCAAACCAATTGGCCCGAGTGCCGTAATTCTGTGCATACGACTCAAATGATGTTTTACAGTTTCGTTCAAGAACCATTCTGAGACAATTTAAAAAGAATATAAATAATTTTGAAGTGGGTTGTAACTGACGTAGGTGACGAAGTCTACACATGGTCATATGTCCAAAGAAAATCATTAACGTCGTTACACTACACCGTGGCGACCTTAGAAACAGGACTTGTGTGCAACTAAGGCACACAGATACGAAACAATTAAAACATCAAGAGTCCTTCGGAAGTCAACGAGAGTCTTCGTGGAGCCTATGCCAGCCAGCGGCGACTTCGCGGGTGTGGGCAGTTGACGGAGCGCAGCCAAGCAGTACGGTCACGCAGTTATTCTACGAGAAGGCGCATCTGTTGGGCAGCAGCTGAACGCTGCAAACCCCGACAACTTTTTTCTCCCTAAACTAACAGGCCCAGTACGTCAGCCGGGGGGCGTTCCTCCGGTTGGTATTAGAGATGTTGCTGAGGGCTTCGCCTGTCTACGGTGCGGCCGGGCGTGGTTGCAGCCAGTGACGTCTCCGGTGTTCGACTCAGCGTTCTGCCGGTTGCGGAAGCGGGGTCGCAGCATCTCAGCGGCTGCATCGACGGCTGTTACTTCTGCAGCCCATAGCAGCACACTGATCACCGAGAACTACAAACTACAATATTAGTGTCCGGTGAGTCTGTTTCAAGTTGGAAGTGGAGTGCTGTACATAGGGAGTGTGCTTTTAATAGGATTGTTGATTATAAGTCTGCGTGTGTAACCAGTTAATATCTGACAATAATGTCGGGAAGTGAAATGTCAGACGAAGAGCAGTCTATGTCCGATAGGAGCATGAGATCCCTTTTTAGGGCGATCGCTAAATTAATACAATCTAACGAAGAATCCATTGCTAGTTTAAAAGAGGAACTAAAACAGGAATTAAAACAGTCTAACGAAGAATCTATTGCTAGATTAAAACAGTCTAACGATGAATCTACTGCTAGATTAAAACAGGAATTAAAACAATCTAGCGAAGAATCTACTGCTAGATTAAAAGAGGAACTAAAACAGGAATTAAAACAGTCTAACGAAGAATCTAGTGCTCGATTAAAAGAGGAACTAAAACAGGAAATAAAACAGTCTACTAAAGAATCTACTGCTAGATTAAAAGGGGAGCTAACGAAATCTACAGACAGGTTACAGGAATATCTTAATGAAACCAGTCGAGAAAGTGATAAAATAGAGGCTTCTAAACTTGAAATGCAGGAAAAACTAGTAGGACATAGTAATAAGATTGCTGATAATTGTAAACGGTTAGAAGAACATATCCAGGAATCGCGTGAGGAAAAAGCTCGCATGCGACATGATATTGCTGACTTAACTGAGAGGCTAGATAATGTTAATATCTTAGTTGTAAATGAAATAGAGAAAAATAACGATAAGTTACGAGATGAATTTTCTATGCAAACAGAAACTGTTCGTAGAGAATTATTAGAATCTATTAAAGAGGTTTCTACCAAACCTGTAGAGATTTCTTCAATAGATAATGTAGAATTAGAGACATTAACTCATCGAGTAGAAAAAGATCATACCGAAATAGAAAACATGAAATTTTTAATTACTGAAATATGCAGTAACCTTGAGACTGCCAAAGATAATAACACTGACGAAGGTACAGAGCGTCCACATCGTGAACACAGTGAAGACTCGATATTAGCTAATCGCGTATCCAATACAGAAATGCGAATACAGGAAATTCCTAAACGGTTATCGGAATTAGATAATACTGAAAACATTTCAAGTAGTAGAAGCAATAACGTAATCAGAGACAACAGTCGCATCGTCTTTGCTAGCTCGGACGACAACAATACGAATAAAGAAATCACGGCAAGCCAATCCGGCGCAACTCCGTCTCTGCAATCTAAACAAAATCCAACTATGTCTCTCGCAGAATGTTGGGATGATATAACGACAAATTCAAATGTAGCAAGTCGATTTCCTGTATTCAAACCAGGAGGCGAACTTCACCCTATAATCTTTATAAAAGCTTTTGAAACATCATTATCTCCTAAGTGGAGTAATGAAAAACGGATTCAATTTGTAATAGGGCATTTAGAAGCAGAAGCTGCGGAATGGGCAGTACTGCATAGAACTGAATTTAGGGACTGGGATGATTTTGTTAAGCAGTTTAAACAAAATTATTGGTCAAGAGGAAAACAACATCTCTTAACTTTAGAGTTGCTAGACCCTCCTCCATATTCTAAACGCTGGGGAGGTTATAGGAATTATTTCGAATGGCATTTAAACCGTGCTAAATTAATTGAATAACCAATTATTGAAAGTCACCTAATACGAGTCCTAATTAATAGGTTACCGTATTATGCAAAGGAAAGAATGATAAAAACAGAATGGTCACAACCTTGCGAATTATTAGGATATTTAGAACAGTTAGATATACTTAACAGAGAAAGGGAAGACGAGAAATTTAGGTTTGGTAGAAATGACAATCCTCGAAATAATAATAATTCAGAACCACGAAAATTTAACAACAACAATCATAGCCTGTTTTGTTATATAAAACGTCAATCTAAAGATAAAGAGAGCCAACAAAATCGTGGTAATAACTCTAAAATGCGGAAATTACGCAATAACGATAATGAGATAAATCATCCTCAAGTAATTAATGAAGGTCAAGTTGTATGTGACGTTATCATAGAAAGTTCGGAAAACTAGTAAAGTCCTTTAGTATGGGTCAACAAAAAGGGAACTGTTAGTCGAGATTATACAAGACCCAATTGCAATTTATCATTAACCTGCCAAAAGGAAGGTGATTGGCAACAAGATTTACTTCAGGAAGACAATCAGATAAGGGAGAATATAACTTATAAACCCGTTATTAAAGGTTATATTAAAGATACCGAAGTAAATATTATAATCGATTCGGGTAGCGAAGTAAGTATTTTATCTAAAGAATTATTTCAGCTTAAAAGAAAATATTGGAATTTCCCAACCTTACCTGTAACTGGGGTGAAAATTATAGGAGTTACTGGTAAAAGAAGTCAAAATATTACTGAGGAAGTTTATTTAACTTTTGAAATTGCTAAGCAATTAATTGCTCATCTGTACTTGTCGTAGCCAACTTAAATGTGGCCATAATTTTAGGTATAGATTGGCTGTGTAAATATAAAGCTATATTAGATTTTAAAGACTCTTCCTTAACCATCCATAAGGAGGTATGTGCTTTTAAAATGAGGTTTTCTGATAATCGAGTACCTGAAAATTTCTGCGAATCCTTATAGATTAAGTACACACACACCATGAACCTATTAACAGATTCTAGTGATCTTGAATATGAAGTATACCGATGTGAGGCTGGTAATAGTATCAAAACCGAAGTGAAAGAAAAATGTTATTCTACGTATTGTCTATCCGAACAAGAAAAGGAAGAGTTGGAATCTTTGTTGTTATAATTTAGAGCCGTCTTCTCAGATGAACCGGGGAGAATTAAAGATTATGTTTGTAAACTTAAGATTAAAGATCAAAAACCATTCTTTAAGAAACCTTATCCTATTCCGGTACAATTCAAAGAACCGGCTGGTAGAGAAATAAGTAAGATGCTAGAACAAAACATTATTGAACGATCATGTAGCGCTTTTAACAGTCCTTTGTGGGTAGTTAAGAAAGCTACTGGTGGGGTACGACTGGTTCTGGATGCCCGTGAATTAAATAAAATTATAGAGATGGAAAGAGACAGACCTATTCCTATGGAGGACGTACTTCTTAAGATTGCTGGTTCTCGTTATATGAGTACAATGGATTTAACTGCTGGCTACCATCAAGTAATATTACACTCGGATTCACGGCAATATACGGCTTTTCTTTTTGAAGGCAGATCATATCAGTTCCAAGTTTTACCTTTTGGACTTAATATATCAGTGTCAACTTTCATTAGGGCGTTAGATTCTGCTTTGGGTCAGCAATTGTTACAAAAGATTATTTTATATGTAGATGATATTTTGGTAGCCACTAAAACGTGGGAAGAACACGTAACGATATTACGGGAATTGTTTGACCGTTTAATTGACAGAGGAATTACGTTAAAATTATCTAAGTCTTACTTAGGAAAGGAGGAAGTGAGATTTTTGGGGCATATAGTGGACAGTAAAGGTATTAGGCAAGATCCAGCACGTATTGAAGCTATTGCTCGATGCCCGAGTCCTAGAAATCGGAAACAACTGAAATCATTCTTAGGAATGGTAGGATTTCTGAGAAGGTTTCTTCCAGGGCAGGATATTGTTAATCTTAAATTACTGGATTTATTAAAAGAGAAGTCAGTATGGCTCTGGGGAAAAGAGGAAGAGGAAGTTTTTAATAAGATAAAAGGAGCGTTAACAGAAGCCAAAATGTTATACCATCCAGATTTCAATCAGGACTTTTGTATGTGTACGGATACCTCTGATTATGGTGTGTCTTGCGTAATATTCCAAGGTGATCTGACCAATGAAAAGGGATTATATCGGCCTATTGGATTCGCTAGAAGAACTTTAAATAAACATGAAAGAAATTATTTTGTAACCGAGAAGGAAGCTCTCGCAGTGGTATGGGGTTTTCAACGATTTAGAGGATTATTAATGGGAAGAAAAACAATTGTATATACTGATCATCAGGCTTTAATCTTTTCGAACAATTGTCGGTTACTTCACCGTAGATTGTTACGTTGGGTATTATGCTTGCAAGAATTTCAGTACGAAATTAGGTATATAAAAGGATCTCAAAATGTAGTTTCGGATGCTTTGTCGAGACTTCCAGTAGGAATGGAGAATATTAACATTGCATAAGAACCAGGAACAAATTACCATGTTTATTTCCTTTTAACTCAGGAGAACGAACGTAAGGTTAAACGGATAGTAACTGCTATTAGATGCAATCAAGGAAATGATGATCAATATAGGAACCTTATAGAAAAACTTAATAATGGGGACGAAACAGTTAACGCCCGTGGTGTGTGGTTATATTTCAACGACTTGTTGTATTGGAAAGTACAGAGGGAACACCAGAGATGGAAGATCTGCATTCCGAAAACTGTTGTGTACGAGTTAATTACTTATATTCATGAAGGTTACGGGCATTTTGGAATTCATAAATGTATTAAACATCTAATGAAGTATTATTATTTCAAAAATATGTCCCGTATTGTGAGAAGTATTATTAGGGCTTGTGAAACCTGTCAAAAGGTTAAAGTTAATAACAAATGTAAGCGTTATAAATTATATGCTGTAATTCCTCGAGGTCTGAGTGATCTACTGTCATTAGATTTTTTCGGCCCTCTGCCTCGTAGTTCAGGAGGATTTACTTATGTGTTTGTTGTAATGGAATGTTGGTCCAAACATGTGAAGCTATATACTTTGAAACGAGCGAATACAGCAAGCGTTATACGCTGCCTCACCCGAAATTACTTTGTTAACTGGGGCATTCCTAAATGACATATGTCTGACAACGGTAGTGCCTTTATTAGTCAAAAGTTTCAAGATATGATAAAACAATATGGCATCAAACGTATCTTAATTTCGAAATATCACCCTCAAAGTAATTTAGTAGAAAGAGTCATGAAAGAATTAGGACGATTATGTAGAACTTATTGTGCACATAAACATACTCGGTGGGCCAAACTAATGCCTGAATTCGAAAAGATATTAAATGAATTGCCTCACCTAACGACGGGATTATCACCTATAGAAATTTTAGGCAAACGAATCATAGGTGAGCCTTCACTAGCTGCTCTACCTTGGCCACCAGTAAATGAGATTCAACAATGCATCCCAGACGAAAAAGTTTGCGAACAGATTGTTAAAAATGCTGAACGGAGAATTAAAAGTTATAATCAACATGCTATAGAACCCTCATTTCAGGTAGGAGATCTTATATTAGCACGATCTCATCCTAAAAGTCGAAGATCAATAAGGAATGCAGAAAATTCTTCTTCATCTTTGAAGGTCCATATGTTGTACATAAGATTGTACATCCGAAAGCGTTACTTCTTATGGAACCTTCATCAGGTGTAATTAAAGGATTATATAGTGTTGATCAAATGAAACCCTTCATTCCTAAATAAGTTAATATTTAGTATATGTTACATACGGAAGAGCGTTCATAGTTTATTCATGTGAAGTTTTTCGTGATAGTTACGTGTTATTTTAAAGAAGTAACAGGAAGCTTAAACAAGCGTTCTATAATAATCTACCGGTACTTCAAAAGGAGAAAGATAACTAAAAGGGGATTTATATGGAAGAAATTTTGTTATTAGGTCAGAAGGAATTTTGTATATTTTTATATTTACTCGGATAGTAGGAACCAAAGGGGATGGTTAATAATTTTAGGGACCATGGGCGTCCAGAGCTATATGGCTCATGAGAACATAGCAGAGTGCCATTAATAGAGATTTGTAATAGTGTTAATATAGGACACACCAAACGGGGCTCTCTCGCTTGTTTCTCCTAAATAAATTGCCATTACCCAACAAAGTGTCTGAAGGTAAAGAAAGCCGTGCCGAGATTCTAAAGAAAGTTTGCTTGATTTCTTCTTGACCTCATGCATAAATAAGGCATTAGGGAAAAGAATGACGTAAAGTAAATGGTATTATTAGTTATTGTGAGAAACTTATTAGTAATATACATTTTTGGAAAGAATAACTCTAGTATACGAATAAAACTGAAACTAATCTATCACAATTTGAACGCTCTGTCCTAATGTAAAAACGTTAAAGAACGTACTAAATTAGTATTTACTAGCAACTATTAAATGAAAAGGAGTAATCTCCATATATTCGGTTATGAATTACCATAATAGCAAAATTAAGAGTAAATGACAAATAGTCACAATATCGTAGTAAAAGGATTAAATCTATCTTAGAGCAAGGACTCTAGAGTACGTAAAATGTGAGGAAAATGTATTAACAGTTAAATATTGTATATAGAAAAAGTTTTATTTTCGGTTAAAACCTGACAAACTGAGCTTGTGGGTGGGGTATGTAGTGGGACGAAATTGAAGCGTCACCCATCCACCAGTGTCAGCCCATTTTGCAGGTGAATATAAGTTCAATTTAGTTTTGTTTATGTATTTTTGTAATATTTGTAATGGTTGTGAATTGTCTAAAGTTTTGTATTTATTTTTTATGTTTCATGTACGGAGAGGGCGGCGCAACGAACGGAGACAGCATCTTCGCTGCCGGGACCAGAGAGAAAATTGCTGGCCACTATACGTCGCGGGTCGACAGCCAAAGAGCAACAGAAGATCCTGAAACCGTGTTGTTGCGTCGTGCTTCTAAAAACCAAATAATCTAGAATTTGTAATGTTTTGTACAACAATGATATCATAAGAAGTTTAATCTTATTGAAAATGTTAGTTTTGTCTCGTCAAGGCTCGGGTTCACGTCTGTATGTAGGAAGATAATAAACTAGTGGATGCTACTAAAGTTGAAATACGTGTTCCGAGGATTTATTTATGAAGAATTATGTGAATGGATTAATAATATATTTGACAAGATTATTGAATTTTGACAGCGTTCATCGCGACTTTGAATCTCAAAAGTTTATTCAATGTGGTTTTAATATCGATTAAATCAGATAACGTGTATCAATATAATTTCTGAGGAGAAACAAACGACATCTAAATTGAAAAAGTTTACGCAAACCAATTGGCCCGAGTGCCGTAATTCTGTGTATACGACTCAAACGATGTTTTACAGTTTCGTTCAAGAACCATTCTGAGACAATTTAAAAAGAATATAAATAATTTTGAAGTGGGTTGTAACTGACGTAGGTGACGAAGTCTACACATGGTCATATGTCCAAAGAAAATCATTTACGTCGTTACACTACATCGGCCATTGTCAGGTGGTAACATGATTACCGTGTCACCATGACCTCGCCGTTATATAGCCTCGCTACCGGCCGTGACGTCACTGGTGCGCTCTTCCTCGCCAACTGTGTGATCCTGTCAAAGACTACATAGAACCTCTCTCCCAGCTACGATAGTACAATTGCGGGATTGTTTAAGAGCACGTTGAAATCTTCGTATTTCGAATTTGGCGGCCAGTATTTCGACCACTGGGACGGCGAGGCGATAGGAAGTCTGTTAACTCCATATCCGACGCGTTTATGGAGAAATTTGAAGACGTCGCTTTGGACACGGCTCCAGATACGCCTAGCTGCTTACGTCGATGACACTTGTCACCTGGCCCCACAGGCACGAAAAGCTGGGAGAATTTTAAGAATACCTGAACGATAGAAGCAGAGAAAGATGGTGTATGGTCCTTTCTTGACGTCCTCGTACGCCGGAAAACCAATTGACACGTCAGACGTAGTCTGTACAGGAAACCTACACACACGAATTGGTATCTCCACTCTCTTAGCCAACATCATCCGGCACAAAAAACGTGGCGTTCTGAACATCCTCGGTATCGAGTCAAGTCGTCCGAAACGCTGAAAAGTTGCCACTTGAACTAAGCCACCTCCGAAAAGTTTTTGCCTTTCTGTGGCACAGTGTCGGGAAATATTAGCCGGCTCCTGAAGAGACTTAACATCTCATCAGCGTTCAGGCCCCTAGCGAAAATACGACAGCTAATAATCCCTGTGGAAAACGATCTAGTGCTTTGAACGCATGGAGTGTACAAAATACCACGTGAATGTGGCTGCTAATACGTCGGCCGAACAGTACGCACTGTGGAGCAATGACGGACGGAACACCAGAGGTGCTTACGCCTACGCTATCCTGAAAAATAAGCTGTGGCAAATTACGCTTTAGAAAATGGACACCGAATTCTATCCCACGAAACATCTGTCATTTTGAGAACGAAGGGATTTTAGGATAGCGTATAAAAGAAGCGGTAGAGAAAAAATACCTGAAAACACCATCAACAAGGATGGTGGTTCGCAGCTCAGCACAGCCTGGAACCCGGCCATCGAGAGGTTGAAGCGGGCGCGACGGTCACGGGAGCGGGCACGAGTGACGTCACAGCCAGCAGCACGGTGCCACGGCAGTCATTTACCACTTGACGATGGCTGAAGAGAGTTTAGTCGAAAGCTCACAGGATTTTAACCACCTGACATGGCTGGAAGACCGAGAACATTTTATTAACAAATGAGATCTATCAAAATTAACAGCGAAAACTGAAACAGTTATACAACAGAAGCAAAATTTTTGCAATGAACATGATTCCACAGACGAGTAATTTGCGATGTCATTGCGAACGTGTGGTCGAGAGCTGTCACAGACTCTAGTTTCAAATATTACACCAGTTAGTATCAATTATTGCAAACGTAAACTTTTCAAGTCCCCAATTAATTCAGCTCAAACTTCATCCATGGTTCTTAGCTAGGGAACATATTTCATGCATAATGGGCCACTAGCACATTTTGCTGCTGGTGTATGACAGAATGTAATGCGCCAATTTGGTCCAAGATGGACAGCTCAAGTGGCCCTATATCTTGGCCCCCAACATTATCTGACCTGAACCCTCTGGGATTTTGTGTGTGGGATCATCTCAAAATTGTATAGCATCTCCATTGATACGCCTGACAAACTACAGCAGCGAATTGTACAGTTTTTCCAAGATTTGAGAGATGATCCGCAGGCGTTTGTTAAAAATTTGTAAGTCATATGCGATTGCAGTCTTTCTCGGCGTATTCCACTGGTGAATTCTTCTGGGGTTATCAGCCGAGTGGTGGCGTCGTCTTGTCGCAACGTTTCAATGAGTTTCGTACCCATCATCTTCTGGCGAAGTGCCTCCAAATTCAGGAACAACGAAAGTAACTCCTCCTTAGCAGGTGTATGATTGTACAGTAATTGCTGAAGTAGTATTGCGGCCCATGGGTGACATTTGAGACCAGTTAACTGGGGACAAAAAAGAAAAGTTAACATTTCAAGTTCACTGACGTGCAAAACTTAAGAGCGAAGATAACTTGCACATGATGTGTCAGCGCCAAGTAACGTAGCTCGATGAAACTTGCATAATACGTAGAAGGAACTGCTGCAGTATAGTACAGGAGGTAACCGAAAGAAATATGAAGTGAGACGACGAGAAAGGACACTTTTATTCAAAGTCAATAATTACACTGAAGCACCACGACTCATAATGGTTTCCTGGACGTTAAAAAAATACGGTACACGGTTCTTAATCGGGTGCGTGTTCACCACGGACAGCAGAGCAAGTTCTGCAACGGACTGCCGTGCTGGCCACACGCATAGGCAACTTCACACAAGCCGGAGTCTTCAATGTGACAACATCGCCCAGATATCCAATAGACGGCCGCCTTTCCAGAACGGACATTTAGTTGCACGTTAGAAACAAAACTGTATTACTTTGTAACAATTGAGATTGTATGATTACAGAATGCACACAAGAACGAATTACTTATATTCTTCATCTGTAAATAGCCACGAATGTAATTTCAACTAGTGTCGTAAAATGTAATACACGAGTGAATGAAAAGCACCAGAGAAGTAACATGTCTAGACTGAAGCAGAAACATACACTAAGTAACATTTTTGACAGCGTGGTGGTAATGCAATGAAAAAGTAAGAAATTGAACAGAAAATAAATAACAATGGAGTAGACAGGGAAAACTTTAACACAAAATAGGAACAGCATGCCTACATAACAGTTTCTATTAATAAACAAAACTAATAAAATAAAATTAATACGTGACAAGGCTACATCAGGAGGTATAAAACATGGAGAGTGATACACAACCCAATTAAAAGAAGAAACAACTGTCAATGTAACTACAGGATACATAAGGAACTTAAGCAATATCAATAAGATAAACAGAAATAAATAAATGCAAGAAAATGGAGGCTTTTGAGGGAACATACAGTAAATGCAATTTTTGAGAGTGTGGTGATACTGCATTTTAACATTTACATTATATTCAAACCAGTGGCTATGTAACAGTTTGCATTAAATAAATGAACAAAGTAAAATATGACCAACATTTAATGAGACTACAAGAGCTGTTAAACATGGACAGTAATACAAGTACCAGTTAATTGAAAGCCTTAACTTTTGAAACTACAGTCTATATGGAATACGTATACAACTTCGATAAAATAAGAGAGCTTCATGAACACAGGAAAATGGGAATATGTAGGAACAGACAGTGTGGGAAGTAGTGAACAACAGAGATGATGATATACAGAACATGCTCAGCAAATGCGGAGTCAAAATTTGCTGAGCATGTACTGAGTGAAGGTCGCAACTACCAGCAAGTGTCCTACGTACTTCACTTAGCAAACAAAGGCCATAAACTCAACCTGCTGGAAGCCCTGGAAATTAACAAACATCTAGCTCACAGTCCAGATCTCATCCTAAATGACCAGACACAGCTCAACACTTCCCCTCTCCTATACTTCATATAATCATCTCTTTTGTTGATTACTTCCCACACTGTCTCTTTCTACAGATTCCCATTTTCCTGTATTCATTAAGTTCCTTTGTTTTGTTGAAGTTGTCTTTGTATTCCATACAGACTGTAGTTTCAATAGTTAAGGCTTTCTTTTAACTGGTAGTTGTATTACTGTCCATGTTTGACACCCCTTGTAGTTGTCTCATCAAATATTGTTCATATTTTACTTTGTTCATCTATTTAATGCAAACTGTTACATAGCCACTGTTTTGAATATATTGTTAACGTTAAAATGCAGTATCACCACTCTCTCAAAGAGTACATTTACTGTACATTCCCTCAAACGCCTCCATTTTCTTGCATTTATTTATTTCTGTTTATCTTATTGATATTGCTTAAGTTCCTTATGTATTCTGTAGTTACAATGATAATTGTCTCTTCTTTTAATTGGCTTGTGTATCACTCTCCATGTTTTGTACCTCCTGATGTAGCCTTGTCAAGTACTAATTTTATTTTATTAGTTTTGTTTATTAATAGAAACTGTTATGTAGACATGCTGTCCCTATTGTGTGTTAAAGTTTTTCCTGTCTACTCCATTTTTATTTATTTACTGTTCAATTTTATATTTTTTCATTGTATTACCGCCACACTGTCAAAGATGTTACTTACTGCATGTTTCTGCTTCAGTCTAGACATGTTTGCAAACACTGTAACTTCGTTGGTGACAATTCTCAGTAAATGTCTGAAGATGACCTTGTAAGCCAAAAACCGGTTAATACAATAAAAGTAATACTGTAGAACAAAAGCAAACTGGTGCTTTTCATTTTTATAATGTAGTTCTCCCAAGAACCGAGGGAAGATACTGTTAACATGGTAACACATGAAAACAGAAAATAGTACAAAATTCAGTTATACGGTAGGAAGTGTAGTATGCACATTAATTAGCGCAGTTCTACGATTAACAGAAGTGCACGATCAAATCATTATTACTCTTCCCATTTAAATGTGGAAGCGTGGAATTTTGAAGTAGAGAAAAATTATCGCATAGACCTACACGAAAACAAAATATCGTGCAGCTGTGTAAAGTAGCAAGATCTGTATTGGTTAGACGTTTAAAAAACTAGTTTTCCACGGCAATAATTGTAAAAGATGACAATAACCTGCTATTACGTATGGAATTAAATGCGAATCAAGTGGTTTGCAACGTTATTACGCAGTCACTTAATTCATTAGAATTTCAATGAAAGTTTGCTCAGTGTCTACTGTAGGAAGCAGCGACGTATATATATTGATGATAAAAAACAGCATACTTTAAATGAGCTATTTTGATAGATTTCTTGGCGTCTGTAAATCCAATTGCAATTACTCAAACCAAAGGCTCACAAATCAGGGAATACAAGGAAAAGATGCCATGTGGATACAATTTCCCTTTAAGTACTCCATTGAAAACTTTGTGGCAGGAAAAAGTTCACATAGTACAGTTTGAAATTTTTATAACCTTTATGCTTTCTTTACATCACACTTTTTAAATCAGGGGACTCAAGAGGCAAAAAGCAGACTCAGATACATAAGAGCAAAACATGCAATTACCTCTTCACTATGTAACTAATTTTTTATTTTCCTTGAAATACGAGTACATTAAGTTTCCCCGCATTTTTATTTGCCCTTTCTTTTGACTGTATGGTATCACTTTTTCTTTGTTGTAATTATTCAGCAGAATTCTGCAAGCTATATTGGCTACATCTTGATACATGTCACTTAGAGCATCGCCACCAAAACACGTACCATGATGACAGCTCAACGGGAAGTAACTCGTGCACATGGGTAATTTTGAATGAGTAACAAAGAAGCATGTTTCGTAGTATTTTACGCACCATGCTTACAGGTATGTCCAATGTTCGGGCAATTCTTCGTGCACTACACGTTTTCATACCACAACTCCTCTCCTTCTGCATTGCTGTGGCCACTGCTTCCACTGACATCGAATCAATTCGTTTCCTCCTTCTATCAGGTTGCACACCAAAAGAACCCTTTTCGAATTTCCGAGTGTGTGGGTGTGTTTCAGGTTTACGGGCGCTAAACAGCGTGGTCATCAGCGCCCCACGAATTTCCGAATCATTTTCTCCAGACCTACGGCAGTCATCGGACCAACGCCTTTTTTTTTCAAACCCTTCAGTGTCCGGAACTTCTGCAGAGCGACGTGTACTTGTAATACAGCTTTACAAGCAGAGCGCGATCCTGCGTTGTGACAGTCATGGCGAACGTCGCAGACGCGAAAGGAGGAAAATCTGTGTACCCGGCGTGTTTATACCAACTTCAGTGGGTCGTGCGCATGACAGGTGTTTTCATTTACGTATTCCGACACATACAGCGCCATCTATTGATCAATTTAAGCATTTTTTTTCTTCTGCCATACGTTTTCCCCCTTCTCCGCTAATATTCCGTTGCAATCTGACGTCTTTATGACCAGGGGTGTTATTTCTACAGCGGTTTGAAAGCTTAACTTTAATTATAATCACCCTGTATATCGAATGGCATTAGACGGCTAAGTACGATACATTCTGTCTCGGCTTTCCTGTCTCCGACAGCAACAGTCAATTGCGCTTGGTGTTACTACGTTAAAATTAACACCTCGAGAGTTGTCGTACAGCGTATAAATAAAGCATCAAAGTGTCATGCACATACGTGATCTGCAGGAAGTGGTATTTGCTGCAGTGGAGAGAGACTAAATCTATGGTACCGTTTTATTTCAGGTAGTCAGTCTAAGATCAACGAAAGTTCATTGCAAGATTGTATACATACTCCAACATGTTTCCCATGCAGTAATGTGGAATTCAAAGCACGCAAACAACAAATATCTGAGAAATACTGCCGGCCGGTGTGGCCGAGCGGTTCTAGGCGCTTCAGTCTGGAACCGCGCGACCGCTACGGTCGCAGGTTCGAATCTTGCCTCGGGAATGGATGTGTGTGATGTCCTTAGGTTAGTGAGGTTTTAGTAGTTCTAAGTTCTAGGGGACTGATGACCTCAGATGTTAAGTCCCATAGTGCTCAGAGCCATTTTGAGAAATACTGCCGCATAATTTCCAAACGTCGTTTAGTGCTATTTAAGTATAGCGATGCTGTGCGTGGCACTCCCTCCCTCCATTAACAAATGTTTCATCGAAGCTAGAATCTCCCATGCCATGGGTGTGCATGTAGGCTCCGTCCTGATTTCGAAATGCAATCTGATTACGATGAGAATACAGCCCATCCAGCGATGCAATGGCATCAGATGTCTGCCATGGCTCTTCAAGTAATGTGATTCTGTGTGTGTCGCGCTCCTACCCACCATTCATAAATGTGCTATTAAAATTACAGTCTTCCATGTCATATATGTGCATACAGATCACCTCCTGATTTTGAAATGTAATTTGCTTCAGAAGAAAAAACAATAGCCCAATAATCCACCAGTACAATGAAATGAGATGCTTGTAATTTAATCTCCAAAAGTCCGCCAGGCCATTCAAGCACAGTGATGCTATATGTGGTACTCCCTCCTATCATTCACAAATGTTGCACTAAAACTATGGTCTTCTGCGCCATATACATCCAATACTGGTTTTTGAAATGTGTGTGCATGTAGGCTCCGTCCTGTAGCATGTAGGCAGGATCGTACTTGAACAATCCATTTTCATAGTTATAAATCAGAGCTTGAAAAGCAGGGGGTCTTTTTTAACCGAGAAAGATGTAAATGGTTCTTCCAAAAGTTATGTCCATATCCATTCTGATTATCCAAATCCATAAGCTAGTACTTACCTATAGAATACCATTGCAATTGTACAGGCTGATGGTCCATTTCAACGTGAAAGGGTACAGTACCGCCCGATATTGAAAATAGGTACAACATTCTTCGTTGTTCTTGTCAGAACAACATATTTTTTGTAATAATAACTCAATTTCACTTAATACACTGAAGCCGGATACCAGTGTAGGAAAGAAGGCAAATTATTTATTTAATTGATCACATGTGCACTCCCACAAAATAAATCCCTACATCCAATTTGGTGAGATCTGCGAAACGAATGAATGTATGGTCGTCTGCTAACCGCAGATAGTGACTGTGCAATATATGATCATCTTTGAGATGGTCCTTTGGTCACCTTTGGTGGTACCAAAGATATGAAATTTACCTGAGCTTTGAGCGCCCGAAATGTGGCTGACCAATACGGTAGCATGGTGCTCACCCACCTCGGCAGAGGTGCGAGATGACCTGAAGAACGGCCATGTTTCAGCACTCTGGCGCTGGATCTTGTGTTGGTAAGACTTATCTTAGGTGTGCTTCATAAAGATCAAAGAGTGGAGAGAATAGTATGCATGTGAAATACTTAAGAGTAGTTTGGAATAATTATTTCCCCATTTCAGGAACTTTTGGGTGGAGAATTAAATGACAGGCAGGTAATAAATATCAAGGGGATCGTAGTAATCTTCGGAAGTGACCAACGGTCACAATGAAACCACGTGTAGCAGTAAGTTGAAATACTTCCGAGTGCTAATACTAAGTTGAAATACTTGCGAGTGCTAGTACTAAGTTGAAATACTGCGAGTGCTAAAGTTAAGCTGTATTACTGGCGTGTGTACTATAAGTTGGAAATATTTCAGAAATGGCGCGTGCAGGACTTGAAATTAGAGACGAGCACTTCCACGTGGTGAGTACTGCGTGAGTCTCAATCTGTGTATGAGACAAAGGATAAAGAGAAATACTTTCCAAGGTATCAGTTGAGGACTCGCGTGTGTGACGAATATGATCTTAAAATTACTTTGCGTGTTATGTTTCCATGTGACGCTAGATTCAAACTCTAATACTCTGAGAGAGAAGCAACGCCACTTGGATTGTATTGCACAGGAAGACGTGCATATATCCTCCAGAGTTCATACTAGGAAAGAAAAGCTACGAAGTGAGGCAGTGTCGTGTGAAACTGGGATGAATACTAATTGAAGTGGGAATGCTGAAAGTGAAGTGATTCTGACGTTGTGACTATTCTTTGTGGTGTATTCTATGTTGCCAGTGTGATGTATTTCATGTAATTTAAGTATGTGTGGTTTGCATGGGAGAGTAACAAGATAGGTTCAGAGGCAGTGGGTAATGCATGTTCCTTTTTTGTACCACTCGGCTGGAGTAAATTTTCGTGATGATGGGTGTGAGAGTCGAAGTGTGAGATATAGCAAAAGATCCACCATCCTATCCAGAAAGTGCACTGTAGCGTTAGATAATTACGAGATCATAAGATAGAGAACCACCAATGTAAAGCCATGCCCACTGGGCGGAGTTTCTCATGTGTAATTGTTGTATAAAATGTAATGGTGTGTTTAGGTTATCTCTGAATCGTAATAGAATTTATCGGAATAAAAAAGATAGTGAAAAGAAAAAGTTTGGTGGCCTTGTTCTTCGAATAGTGTGTAGTCATGATATCCAGAATTTATAATGGGTGCGCCATTCATATTCAGTGCGATGGCCACGTGTTGATCAAAGCCGTTGGGTAAGAAAGAAAATGTGGTATTGCCAGAGAGTAGTGAACAATCAGAGTTGTGTAAATTCCTAAGTCAGATGTGCGGTATCCGTTTCCGTTGCGTAATATTCAAACAGAAGAATAATTTGTAGCTTAATTGTGGGTACCAGAGCTCATAATCAGTCATTGTTCTTACTCGAGAAATAAGAATAAATCCACTCGCTTGGCAGACCACTCACCTTGCGGGCCTGACTGCTTGATGCCACAGTATGAGCAAGGCATGTTGGGTCCTCTCAAACGTCAACCAGTTCTGCTTTAGATAGATTTTGTATATTATCGCTGCTTCGACACCAATTTCTCCCAATATACACTATGCTCCTGACTATAGAATATGATACAATGTCTCTACAGTGCATATACTCCTCCCTACAAAAGTAGTGATGTATGGCATCATCCTTACATCCAACACATAGTGCACACATTAAGAAACCAAGAACCTTCAATCGCCAGTTTCGATTACATCTGTTGTTTAATGCTTTACAGTAAAGTAATATGGCACATGGCTATAGGCAGGACTCACATGGTGGCTCCCTGGACCTACCACTGGTGAATTCACTTTTAGACGCCGTCTGGGATGTATCGTGGGTGGACTCACCTTCGAAACCTATCTTGGTCATAATGCATGGTGGATCCACTTTGGAACCCTATCCTGACCGTAGGGTTGTCCACCATCGAACTTTATCCCGGTTGGAACGCACGTTCAATCCACCTTTGAAGCCTATCCCGGAAGCAACCTATCGTGGACTTACCTACGAGCTCTATCCTGATCCTATCCCAAACCTACCCCGTACTGTGGGGGCTCCCCTCACGAAACTGGTACAAACATACGTAGAAAAATAGCACAGTTGCGCTAGGTGTTTACAACTGTATTACATTTACCAGCAAATTTAGAATGTATGGCCAGAAATAACGCCATGACCACGTCAGCAGAAGTGGAAGTGTCTTGGACCTTTAGAGTAGGCTATGTATAAAGGGAGCTTCGAGAGCAGGTAGCTCTGTAAAATAGCGGAGGTCTGAGGGTGTTGGGAAGTTATATACATGGGTTGAACTGTTTGTTTTGTACGATACTTTTAACATGTGCAGAATGGAGACACACCCACATTCATCTCCAAAATCAGCACCGTTATGCAATTCAGCGTGTGATGTGCAGGAGATTAGGTTAGCTCACCCTAAATATAGAACATACAGCTATTAAGCAACGTCCTGACAAATTAAATTAAGCTGAATTCTTTTGTAGCAGTGGCAGACGATACCGCGTGTTTCCATTGTGGTGGGCAGTTGAAATATTCAGATTAAATGAATAACAATGGGTTTAACATGTTATGTAGTTTTCCGAGTGCTTGTTTGTACTTCTTGCGGAGGTAAGGATTTTGTAGATGATATCTGCCAGAAGACAGATGCAAAAATCACTACAGAGGTTGCGGCTAACATCAAACCTCCGTAAAATCTTCTGAAGCCAGCAACTGAACACCAAGTGACTGCGAGAACTTCTGACAATGCTCACCTGTGTAAAATCTGCTTCCAGGAAGAAGTGGGAGTACTATTCTTATTGCTTGTATTAAATGTGGACCTATACTATCCTCGTGTGCTGTGTGCCAAAGATCTGTTTTAACTACACTAACAGCAATTTTGACGAATGCAACGATGTTGTAAAAGATACTACCGTTTAATCATGCATTTTTACGCTTTGTTAATACGCATTGCGAAGGATAAAGCATTATTGTTAAAATGCGTTCTTTTCTTGTTTATTCCTAAATCAATCACCTTTAGGTCTGCTCTTAATATAGTAGCTATGTCAACACTGATCTTAACACCTCCTGACCAGTGCAGAGAAATCGTGCTTTTTTTTAGTGTTAAAGCATGCAATTGACATACAATACCACCATTATGTCGATGTATGCAGTCTGGCCTGAGGTTAAAAAAAAAATCATCATCCCCAGCAGGGTACTATTGTTAAGATCTGTGCTATAGAGTTCCATGCAATCTGGTAGCAAATGGCTTGCGACATGTACAATGCACTAAGCAATTAGAATCTCTATTGGGGTGTACTGCAGGGAGAAAAAGAAAATGTGAGTGCTCTCTATGGCCTTGTGTCATATTACTGTAGTATAAAGCACTACACACCAGAGGTAATCGAAACGTAGTTGAAGGTGCTTGGTTTCTTCACGTATACACTATATGGTGGATGAGATGGTGATGACATACCGAGTGGCTATCATAAAAGTTTTTCTATTTGATAAGTTACAACAGGAAACCAATGACCGTACTAGTACCAAACTTGGTAGCATTAACGTCCAGAGTATGGGATGTATGATTTTCATGCGTCACAGCGCCACTGTTCACTTCTAACTACGGCCACCAGGTGCCGAGTTCAGTCATCGTAATTCACAGTGTCACATACCTCACCAGTCGCAATGCACTTGTTGACGTATCAACATGAGCTTGTACAAATTGGGCACTATTGGTGAAGTTCTATTATCAAAACAACAGCAGTCGCACTTCGAGAATATCGCCAGCTGAAAGGATTATGGAAGGGTCCTCTTTCTCCACCCGCTTTATGGAGTATGATGCAGAAGTTCGAATCAACTGGGGAACAGGGCGCCGCTCCGGGAAAAAGTCGACGACTGGTTACACCACAGGTGGTTGATGAAATCGCTGTTGTTATGGCAGACAACGCTGCGCGCATTCCCGATCGCCATGCAGTGAGCGTGCTGTGTCACGACAGTTGAACATGCCATGGTTCACTGTACAGAAGGTTGCTTGGAATCATTCTCAAATGATATCCGTATAAGATTTGTATTGCACAACAGCTTGCACCACAGGAGGCGCGTTGATTTCGCTCTCCACTTCCTCGCCCAAGATTGAAGTTGAAGAGGACTGGTCCTGGACCATCCTGTGGACAGAAGAAGTTCATTTTTCTCTGACAGGTGGTGTGAACACACAGAATTGTCGAGCGTGGGGATCTTCACATCCAGTCACTGTGCATGAAGTTCCTCTTTATGTTGAACATGTCGCCATATGGTGTGGCTTTACGGCTTGTTCATCATTAGCAAATTCTTTTTTGAGCAGGCTGGCGCTCAAGTATCAAAGGCGTCCACAGTGACTGGCCACCGTTAGCACGATATGTCGTGCCACCATGCCATACTGGCCCTACAGGAGAGAGATACATTAAGCTCAACAGATGGGGCCCCACTGCACATCGCTCCTGAAGTTCACCTGTTTCTTCGGAACACATTTGGAAACGATCGAATCATCACGTGATGTCACTCACTGCGATTTATGGTTGAGGGGCTACTTGAAGGACAGGGTTTACCAGGGCAACATTCACACAAGTACTGATCTGAAGCGCAGCATATTAAGAGAGGTGGCTAGCATATCTATGGACATGCTTCGTTTGCTGCGAAGAATGCAATCCTGCACTATCGACTCTTCTGGACACCAATGGGTCCCTTATTAAGCCCCTTTTGTAGCAGTAATGTTACCTGTATGTTATGGTATGCTGCGCCATAGAAGCATATTAAAAGTGTTTACATTGAACTGATTCTGCCTTATTTCTCTTCTCCATGTTCTTGACATTAATGCTACCAAGTTTGGTCCTCATATAGTAATTAGTTTCCGTATTATAACGTGTTAGGCAACGGCCTTGCCGCAGTGGATACACCGGTTCCCGTGAGATCACCGAAGTTAAGCACTGTAGGGCGTGGTCGGCACTTGGATGGGTGACCATCCAAGCCGCCATGCGCTGTTGCCATTTTTCGGGGTGCACTCAGCCTCTCTCGCGTCCGTCGGCCGTCGTAATTTAATGTATATATTATTATTATTTGATTGTTGCCGACTTACGTGGTGGGCCTTAATAAAAATGATATTTAAGTTGACCAATGTAATAAACTTTTCATATTACTTTCCTCGGCTAGTCAGTTCACTTTAAAGCAAGAAATCTTTAGTTATTAATTAAAATTGCGGCCCACACACGCGCGAGAGTATTTTTCTTACCTCCGTTGACCATTGTATTGTAGTCGGAGTCCTAGCTCTGGCTCTCAGCTATGGTACTGAAAATAAGAATCTTTAAGCTAAGTATTTCTGCAACTTCGTGCGGCTGTGGAGAAAAATTGATATTATGCTAATAGCGGGCGAGTTTTCAGCTTCCGTTAAATTTTCATAAGTTAATATCGCCACGTAATGGCGTCGTTGGCTGCATCGGCCGCTGCGATTGTTGAGCTGTAAATTACTTGAATGAAGGTTAATTCAAGGAAGGCGGACATGAAATCGGGATCACCTCTTACAAATTAAAAGTGCACAATAATATTAAATCAGTATATTACATGCTTAACTCATACAAATATGCTTACATTCGTCAGCACATGCAAGATGTCCCTCTAGACACATTCAAGACAAAAGAGGAAGTGAAGACGACTAAAAAATTAACAAAAGAGTGTATCTTGTCACCTCTTTAGATCATTTTGTCATAAATTATTTCTTTGCATTTGAAACTTGGACAGAGAAATTATTATTTTACGGCTACATGAAAAAAAAAATGTCTTACAAATTATGAATGTCTTCTTTATAAATAATTTAAAGTCTTTTCGTAATATGGCACTGGGGACGCTACATTGCCCCCCGAAATGTTTATGTCATAAAAAATGTTCGTGTTTTTTGACATAAATATTTCCTCTTTCATGTCCACAGTGTCCACTCGCAGATTTTTCTTTCACAGTTTACATATTGAGATATTCGCTATTTTTGACTTCATTAAAACAGCAAATACGAGTAGTTAATACTTTCAGCCAGAAGGCAAATACTTGTTTGTAAATAATGATTAATGTATAATGAGGCGTCGCATAGCGACGGTGGAATTTTCTAATGATGTAATTTGTCGTCTTGGGGCGGCAATAAAAACAGAAAAATACGGATAGATATACGATCCTTCACTATTTTGTTCGCTGGAGAACAAATGAAGCCTTGAGCGCTAAGAAGACTTGTACTGTTTTTCTCGAGTAAGACGGACGCAGATTTGTGGCGGTCTGATCTAATTATTTTTACTAAATAAATAAAAACGTGTTTCGTCTAAGTTTTGAGTGAAGTGTAGGAAGAAGAACTGTTGTAACTTACCGTGACGAAGCACGAGCGACTCAAGAGGACAATGGCTATATAAAAGAGCGCTCAATGGACATGATATGGACATAAAAATCTACCGTCATTGTAGTATTAAGCTTAAGGTACGATATATGTTTTAGTTATAATAAATATTTGTTCTGGGAATACTGAATCATTTAGCAGTGTTCATTTCTATTATCTCCTCAGTATTATTTTCATTTTAATTATGCATTTTGCTAATGTTACAGACTCCAAGATCAGCAGTCCAATGTGCGTGTTACATTGATAAAAAGAAAACTGTTTTATCGTCTTCTTGCATCAGCTTTAATATCGAATTTCCCTTTTGTGTGATGTTACAGTTGTTTTTGCGCCCTTAAGAACTTTCTGGTCCCTTAGGAAATTTTTTTTTGTCATAACAATAACTTCACTACCGGGTATGATCGTATCTACGATCATGAAGTAATTAGAAAGACGATAACGCAACTTCGTAATCAATAGCACGCTAGTTGTGACTGCCTCAAGCCACGCGAAACCGCAAGTAAAAACTATTCACATCTCATAATGCAATATTTTATGACAATGGTCAATCCATGATTCTTACGCCAATTGTGATTGATAAAACAGTTAGTTAAATCTCAATTTCCAACTTTCCATTGGATAGCAACATCACTTCTATTTTGTAACATCACACTTGGCGCCCGAACAGGGACGTTGACCAAAAATTAGTTCAAATTCTTGGAAAATTTTCTATGTGCTTGTGTTAATAAATGTTCTGTCGTTTCATGTACACATCGTCTCTCTGTGAGAATAACGGTCAATAATGCAGTTTAATTACCGCGAGAAAAGAAAAGAAAAGAGACGTGAATTTGCTGAGACAACATAGCGGTATTCAAGCCATCAAAAAGTAAGTCAGAATTTTGCATACGCAGTGTAGTGCTTCAGTAGCAACGTTGCTTTTCCAAGTCGATCCACATCCTTTCTATCTCCTTCCCGCTATAGAAAATCTGCTTTATTTTATCTTTCAAAGTAAAATTCTTCGTAGTCTGATAATAGAAATTATTTCTCCCCATTGTTAGTATACCTGTATTGCATTTTCAACATGGTGGATAGTGTGCGCAATTTGCAGTGAAGAGCATCTTCATTCATTTGTCTGAAACGTTTAGGTTCCATCTTGTCTTCTCGCCAGATAGAATTTCATTTGTTGCTCACGCGAGAGTGGTGCTCTTAGCGGACTCACCACGTCACTGACAAACGACGAAAGCCTTGCGTAGCACCTGATTTACTGACGAAAATGGCAGATAGTAAACAGAGACAGGTGACAACAGGAGACGGGAGTGAAGACGTTAATAGTATTCCATACCCTTTACGATCGCGAACGGTAGGTTCCCGTGTGGAAACTGAACTAACCATGTCTGTAACAGGGGAAAGTGACCCTGAAGTCCAAACTCGTCCCGCTGCAGCTACAAATGACCTCGGTGCGTTAATGGAAATGCTGAAACAACAGTTTGACGCAGTAAATGAGAATATAAAAACACAAAATGAGACTATAAAAACACAAAATGAGACTATAAAAACACAAAATGAGACTGTTAACGCCCGACTAGATGCTATAAGCGAATCATTAAAAACAGAGCTAGGCACAATCAAAACAGATCTGCATAAAGAAATTACGGCTGAATTAAATACCCATTTGGGTGAGGTGCAAACTAAGATCAGTGATCAAATTCAGAAAATGCAGAAACAGGTGAAAAGTGAAATAGCTGAAGTATCTGGAACATTAAACACAAAAATTCAGGCAGCTACCAAAGAAATAAACTCAGTTAGAAATGTAGTATCTGACATTGAAGGTGTAGTAGAGGATCTGTCGAGGCAGATAGACTCAATCAATATCGAAGAACAGGTTAAGAGCACCGTGGAAGCACACGCGGAGGCATTGTCGGAACACTACAGTGAATGGATAAAGGGTAAAGATATTTTTATCGAAAAGAAGGTCAGGGAGGAGCTTAGGGAGACTGTCAAGGATGTAACTTATGAAATCTTAGCTGCTCCTGGTAAGTCTGGAGACACAGTGGTTTCTGAATTGGGACAGATTCGGAGGACACTTACACGGGATCTTCCCGAGTGGAAGCAGCAAGTAGTGGACGAAGTCAGAATGCTGAGAAACTGGGTAGAAAATCCGCACACACATACGCAAACTATAGGGAACAACTCTTTAGACGGTGACGAATGTCAGTCAACTCCTTATCGTTCACCGCCTGATTACATGCAAAACAACAGTCCTGTTGAGTCCCGAGTAGGGAAACTAAATGATCCGCCCACAATTGTGAGTTTAATGCAAGAGGAAAGTGTGATTAAGCATCGCACTTTTCCTGTTTTTCATCCGCAGAAGCGAGAAATACACCCCATCGTGTTCCTAAAGAATTTTTCCGGCATATTTCCCAGGAGCTGGACAGACAGACAGCGTATTCAGTTCGTCACTGGCTTTATTTCTGGTGATGCAGCATTATGGGGAACGGAAATGGTAGACACGTGTAGGAATTATGAAGAGTTTGAGAAAATGTTCTTGGCAAAATTTTGGAGTAATGGGGTACAGCAAAGATTAAGGAAGGAGGTGTATGGTGCGGAAATTTTCAATGAGAAGCATGGAAGTCTCCGGCGATACTTTGAGAAGTATCTAGCAAAAATTAAATTCTGGGATTCTCCGATTTCTTCCAAGGACGTAATTATGATTCTCAAAAGCAAACTCCCTGTGTCTATTAGAGAGAAATTAGTAAATGTGTCCGAAGAAGACACGGATGTATTCCTTTCTGTGCTGGATTCCTTAGATTTAATTAGCGAGGATGTGCGCTCCAAGGTTGGCAGCGGCAAATTCTTCCCTGGCAGCCAGCAGAATGCATCGCACGCGGACAACAATGCGCCCAAGGAGAGAGCGAGCTACTGCGACCGCTGTTACCAACCTGACAGCGGTTATCAAAACGCAAACGGCAATAACTTTAAACGGAAGCAGAAAACCAATTACAGTAATCAGCAGAGATACCACCCAATTTACAACCACCAGGTACAACATCAGTACGGAAACCCACCCTTTAATTCTGCGCCTGAGCAGTATGGAAATTCTCCACAAACTAGTGGTAATTTTTCAAATGGGCCAGTGTACAATCAAAGTTATAGGTCGAAATATAGCAAGTGGCATGGGCAAGGAGGAGGCCACCCAGCACAACATAAGAACAACTATTCACAGGATAGAGGACCGCGGAATAATTTTCAAATGGCACCAAATGCGAACTTTCCTTCACAAGGAAATGGTTTTGCCGGCAACCAAAAGATAGGGCGACATCAGCCTTCTCAAGTATTCTATTCACAAGTGAATGCACCCAGTGGATTTTACCCCTCTACACCGGCATTTGTACCACATAACCAGCACCAATATGAAACGGAACAAACACTTAAGGCCATGAATGACAAACAGGTTAAACATCCTGCGGAAAATTAGAGGCAGCGCCTTTCAGCCTCCAAGAGGTCGCTGTGGATTTTGAGTGGGGGCACTAACGAATACACTGATTCTGAGTATGTTAATGCGATACGGTACGACCATGAGACCGACTTACGAGATGACCTTGCACCTGACCTAGAAGCTCAAGACATTAATGACATTTATGATGAACAGGTCCAGGCTTCGATTAAGATTTCTATTACTAACATTCCTGTCACAGCCATTGTTGATACAGGAGCAAACATCAATGTGATGTCACCATGTCTCTTCAGACAGGTGTCTTCTGTTTCAAAAGTTTTATCATTGCCGATTCAGGGTTGCTCCATATCGGGAGCGATTGGTCCATTGAAACAAAGAGTTAGTTTACAGACACAGCCTCAACTGCAGATAGAATCTATTTCGGTTTCCTGCCTCTTGCTTACTGGAAATTTCCTTGTGTGAACTGTTAATGATAAGTATTGTGTTGAACAGCGCACTGACTACATGGTAACGGCTACTACATGTCATCTTTAAGTATTAAATGCTATGTATGGAAAAATTGTTTATAGTGATGGACATGAACTGATATTTCTTCAACAAGCTGAAGCAGGAAATTGAGGTTGCACCAAGAATTTCAATTTAATTTTAAGTTAGTAATAAGAAAAAAAGTGCTTGCGAGGTGATTGCCCGGAGCTAAATAAAATATGTAAAGGTGAGAAATGGAGGAGGATGCGTAAATAAGCACTTCTCTCAAGGTACAAGAATATTTATAGATTTATTTTTAGTAATGTAAGTACTTGAAGTTCTGTTGTAAAAGCCCAAATTACCTGCTTAAAAAAAAAGGGTACATGTTCAAACAGTCCAGACAGTGGACAGGAGTAGAAGAAATAGCTTAAAGTTCAGTTAAAGCGTGCTGTTAAATGGAAAAACAAGTGGTAACCCACATGTGTTCACGCAAGGAGACAATAAGCTGTAGTAAACTAAGTTAGATGAAATACAGTACAAATAGAGGCAAACCATGAAGCATCAATAATGTAGCGTAAGTACTCCACGAGGCCACTAATTGCTATGAAAGTAAGCTATTTCCCTGTGATCTGAGCCCAATGTAAAGAGTATATGAGGAATGTTAGCTGACGAATTGATTTCAGTAGAATCGAGGTACTAAATAACCACACAGCAAGCCACCTGTATCATAAATAAGTCCAAGTAAAGATCTTCAGAAGATCTGTAGTGTAATCTAGCGACCATTCAATACCCTAATTGAAGGCTAATCTAAAGAACAAGCAATGCAGTGATATTTAAACTTAATATTGACTATAACCTGAGTAAGATGTAGAAGTAGCAAAGCATGCTGTAAGGAAGGAGGTTGAAGTTTATATATGTGCCTATGTTTATTAAGATAATTTTATTTACATGCAGATTTTATTGCAAAAATGTCTCCTAAGACACTCCTCTTATGAAATCCATTTTCCTTGTGCCCGTTCCTTTTGATCCTGGTTCATTAACCCAGACCAAGGGTCGACTTGTAAAAGGCACGTGTGCTTCAAAGCAAAGCAGTGCTTATGAGAAATGAGACACGTAGCGTGATGAACTTCGCTAGCTTTGGTAATGTTTGTTATGGACCGGTTGCGTAAACCCAGTAAACTGTCGGTAATTCCATTCATGCGAAAAATAGTAGACACGCGTTACCCTATTTTTTTTAACAGAGAACGATTGCTGAGTACATGAAGCGAAGAGGGAGACCTATTGTTATCCAGTCTGCCCTCAAATATAAAAAAAAAAAAAAAAAAATTGGCAAGCACAAAAAAAAAAAAAAAAATGATTCAGCGTTAAATGCATACTCGTTAAGTAGTAGATATGCTGCGTGGCAGTAGAAAATGATCTTGGGTGCACTAAAGAATAAATGCAACGAGTGTTGCGAAACCTGTAGTTTTCATAATGAGGAGATGAGCACTTAAAAGAAAGTTTGAAAGAATATTTTTAGGTTCACTAGTGAAAGCAAATCTTGAGATATAAAGAGTCCATTCATAAAGCAGTTGTTCACTGGACTTAACAAAAGGAGTGACCATTAATTGTAAATATTAGCTCGTAAGTGATCTTTTGTAACTAGTAGAATATAAGTCTTTCTATACCAGTGGAGGAAACGTGCAAAATTGATTGTTTTGTAAATGAACTCCATCGGCGAAGGAACTAAGCACGAATGCTGTGTGAAGATGCACACTAAAGTGCGACGTGCATAATAAAAATAACTGTTCACTGTATACTAGTGGTAGTGTTGTACTGCAAGTGTAAAAAAAGAAGTCAAGGCTACGACAACAGGTGCAACGCAAAGTTCAGTGTTGTTCTAAGTGCAGCGACAGCTAAAACATTCGTCGTCACTTACCTGTGAGCCTCATGGGAGGCAGTTGACAGAGAAGTATGGAGGCAGCTTCAGTGTCTGGCTCCTACGATGGAAAACGCGCGCGAGGTGTTTGTATCGATGCACTCGTGTGATACGAAGTTCACAAAAAAAAAAAAAAGGGAGCAATCGACGACCAGCACCTCTGTTACAGCCGGAGCGCGAACGGATACTAAGTATTGGAGCTCACGCAACACTGTGCAGCCGCTGTGAGTGGCTGACGTGTGGGTGACGAAACAATCCAAACTTTAAACTGCTAACCGCCATGACTTCAATCGTACATACTGGAGGAAAGACATTTGTACACTTGTGTGACTACATTTTCATATGTAAATTAAGCAATTTTCTTGAGCTGAAGTTAAGATGAGTGAGAAGTAGATTGTTAGATTACTCAGACCTTAAAGCCATTAATACCGGCACTCCTGAACACTGCTAAAATGAATTATAATCCTGTCTCTTGATGGACAAAGAAAATGAATGTGCATTATAGGAAGACCCTAAACTCCAGACCAGTCCCGATCCTTAACAAATGTATCCAATAGGTTGTAAGTTATACTAATAATTTTCCACTTCTTCTGTTTCATATTGTAAATAAAAACCCGGGAAGCCACTTGAATTCCTGGCACCACAGTGGAAAGGACAGATGTACTGCATGATGAACGCCATAGACAGCTAACACAGAAAGTGAAAGCATCACGAAGTGTAGTGCTACGTTATTAAACTGTAATTGAACCACAAGGAGTCAACAGATGCTCGAACATTGTCCACTCTAGTTTAGTGAAAATAAGCACTCACTGTACTCATGTATTAGTTGTTAAGCTCAAGAGAAAGTAATTTCTGAATTCTATCCCCTGAAGAGCGAAATGAACGTTCACTTATTGTTATAAGCAAATATGGACCAAACTTAAATATGCACATAAATGTTAATCTTGGTATTATGGAATGAAGTGACTGATGAACAAAGAATGAAAAACTTTATTTTGAAAAATGATAAATATCTGATATATGTTTATAAATGTGATTTCAATTTATGTACTTTGTACGCCAGTAACGTTATGTAAATGTCACACCAAAAATCACGAATATCTCATGAGGACATGAGGATCAAGGTAATCCTTCGGCATTCCCTCTCTCCTCATGGGAGGCAATGAGATATTCGCTATTTTTGACTTCATTAAAACAGCAAATACGAGTAGTTAATACTTTCAGCCAGAAGGCAAATACTTGTTTGTAAATAATGATTAATGTATAATGAGGCGTCGCATAGCGACGGTGGAATTTTCTAATGATGTAATTTGTCGTCTTGGGGCGGCAATAAAAACAGAAAAATACGGATAGATATACGATCCTTCACTATTTTGTTCGCTGGAGAACAAATGAAGCCTTGAGCGCTAAGAAGACTTGTACTGTTTTTCTCGAGTAAGACGGACGCAGATTTGTGGCGGTCTGATCTAATTATTTTTACTAAATAAATAAAAACGTGTTTCGTCTAAGTTTTGAGTGAAGTGTAGGAAGAAGAACTGTTGTAACTTACCGTGACGAAGCACGAGCGACTCAAGAGGACAATGGCTATATAAAAGAGCGCTCAATGGACATGATATGGACATAAAAATCTACCGTCATTGTAGTATTAAGCTTAAGGTACGATATATGTTTTAGTTATAATAAATATTTGTTCTGGGAATACTGAATCATTTAGCAGTGTTCATTTCTATTATCTCCTCAGTATTATTTTCATTTTAATTATGCATTTTGCTAATGTTACAGACTCCAAGATCAGCAGTCCAATGTGCGTGTTACATTGATAAAAAGAAAACTGTTTTATCGTCTTCTTGCATCAGCTTTAATATCGAATTTCCCTTTTGTGTGATGTTACAGTTGTTTTTGCGCCCTTAAGAACTTTCTGGTCCCTTAGGAAATTTTTTTTTGTCATAACAATAACTTCACTACCGGGTATGATCGTATCTACGATCATGAAGTAATTAGAAAGACGATAACGCAACTTCGTAATCAATAGCACGCTAGTTGTGACTGCCTCAAGCCACGCGAAACCGCAAGTAAAAACTATTCACATCTCATAATGCAATATTTTATGACAATGGTCAATCCATGATTCTTACGCCAATTGTGATTGATAAAACAGTTAGTTAAATCTCAATTTCCAACTTTCCATTGGATAGCAACATCATTTCTATTTTGTAACATCACAATATGTCACATCGTATATTTACACAGTAGTAATTACTGAGGTGTGTTGCACACAAGGTGTAATACAGATGAAGTTCAAGGTATACAACCACGAGTTAGTCCGGAATCTTTGAAGTCCCAGGGGTGTCAACTGTTCGCTCCCCATTTGGCGCGGCCGTAGGGAAACCTGGGGAAAACCTCGGCGGAGCGACAGACTAACTGCTTTGGTCACTGTCACTTAATTGTTTCTGGAATGTCATTGGAGTACAGGATGTGCATACAAATATTTTTGTTGCACTATGCAAAAAATGAGGTCATTATAACACTTGATTGCGGTGTCGTTGATGATCTACGCCGCGACGTTTGGTCTCGCGACGGCGTCGGTTGGTGTGTTCGGTGCTCGGCGGTCGCGGCGGCTGCGGAGAGGTCAACGCCCGCTCGACGCCAGCGTGTGTCTCGCCGTCGCGGAACGTCAGAATCAGCTGATCGGCTGCACCGTTGGCGATGCGCTTCTGTCTCGCCCGGGCATGGCGGAGTGGGATGATATTCGCCCCCCGCTCTTGTTGGCAGGAGTCAGCTCTGCTACGCATCTCCGACGTAGTACATGAAACATACACACAACCAACGTAATATTTGTTTCCCGCTGCGGATGGTTACGCTAGTGGGAAAGAAGCATTTATTAGTGCGGCAGTTGTTGTTAAGCTTTCGCTAGTTTCCGAGTGTCACGCTAGCACTGTCTTGCAGAATACATGACATGGACCTTCTCCCGTGAATGAAGTTTTGATGCGCCACTGTTTCCATTACACGTCAGTTTTTGTCTTGATAAAATTATTTATGTTTTCGCCGCACTCGCAGGCACTGGTGAGTGTCCCAATACGAGCTTAGCACAAACATTCGCCGTTTCTGCGGTCGCTGTTTTTCAACAGTCCACGCATCGCATTCCAATCTCGCATTGTTGTACTCACTGAAATTACAGTCTGTCCCGAAAATATTGACTGTGGGTTCACTTCACGTTAACAGTTCACATTTATAAGCAAATTCACAGTTTTTCGTGCGTAATATTGGCGTTTGGCGTCCTCACCGCTGTTGAACGTTCAATACTAGCACTTCACTGTCCATATCACAGTTTCACCTTCACAGTTTTTCACACTGTTTAAAGTAACTGTTTCGATTAGTTCACAAACACTAATGTATTTCATTCAGTCTGAACTGGATTTTGGCTTGTGCTGGATTTTACCAGTCTCTCGCACTACTTGTCTCTTTTCCTTTTCCACTTAGAGTCGTACTTGCCTTCAGATTATTTGACTATACAATTGTATTTCCGTCTCATCTGAGGTCAGTCCCCATGTCATGTCTGCCCACTCATTGCGTACTTGCCCTCCAGAGCCAGGCTCGACTTTACAAAACCTTGCCTCTCGCATTATTGTACACATTTTATAATCTAGGCCTAGCGTGCAAGTTCCTAGATTAGTGTTTGATTTGTGACTTTTGTTTGCACTACAAATTCGTGCAAATCTCTGCCTTAGCAGATGGCAATATATTTTAACAGTGCTTAGCGGTAGTCGCGTTTATTGATTTGCTTTGTACCTTGTCCACAACACATGAGGTACCTTGGGTGATGTACACCCTGCACTCATGTTGTTTAGTAAATTATGATTGAACATATTTCAAGATCGGTATAGACATAAATACATGGAACAACATATACATTATAATATTAAATTTTCATAAGTTTCATTACTACTGCAGTTCAAAAATATTCATGACACACTAATGAAAAATTCTTTCATCATTACATGCTATTGAATTTTTTTTAATATTTTTAAAGCATTTTTAAACATGAAATTTGCAAATTATTCTTAAACCTACATTCATTTTTTCCTTCAAAATACAATTGCTTGAAAATACTGTTATTCCTTAACATGTACAAAATTGAATCGTACTCTTGTGTGCCTAATTGTCTTTAAATGTTACACTAAAATCTGAACATTTACTCACAAAAAAATACACTAAACTTAACCTACTACACACAAATGTAAACGTTGCTCTACTGGGCAAACTTCTTTAAGTCTTTGTAAGTATTTTTCTTGTTTACTTCGTAACTGCCTCCTTCTTTGACCACGGGATGGTGTAGTTTGCGTGACAGAAAGTATCGTGAGGTACCACTTCGATGTTATAGGTGTAGCCCTCGATAACACCGGGTTTTTCCGAAAACACATTCTCATAATTTGTAAGTAGGTGAGTCAATTCGTTTTGTTGTGCTTCAGTCAAATGTTCTGATTCCCTAACTTTCATGGCTATCAGTTTCCTTTTTTCCTCTTTATCTTCAGTAATAAATTCTTTATAATACGCTTGTCTTGTACTTAAGTCAGAATATAAATTCATTCCCTGTATTCCTTCGAACCTCGTTTGAAAGCTCCGGCAATATTTACCGTGCACTTCCCGTGTCCTCAACAACGGCAAAACTACACGTCTATCCTCATTCATAAGGCTTACTTCCCCGCACAAGAGGTCGATGTTTGCGTCCCTCTGGCGTAAAAATTCCATCCCCAGGATGCAAGCAACACCTAATCCCTTAACTACTAGGAACGAGCTTTTCATTGCTTCATTTCCTACCGTAAACTCGACTTGCACCTGGTGCTTTATGATATGAGATTGTGCACCTATTGCACCTGTAACACGACAATTCTTCACTGGCAATACTGGTATTCTATTATTTTGACTCAAGTACTTGTAAAAATTTGCGCTCATGACATTGGTTGACGCACCGGTATCGACTATTATGTGTATTGGTGCTCCATACATATCTGCTTGCAATATAGCCTGCACAACACTTTTGTCGGTTCGGTTACATGTCTACGGTATGTCTACAAGTTCCTTTTCTATTTTTGTTCCTTCATTGTATCTCAGCATACAAAGTTTATGGCTGTCATCCGTGAATGTGCCCTCACTACACCATCCTGCAGCCAACAACGGAGAGCGTATTGTGGCTGTCTTTAGTTTAACGGATGAGCATTAGTGGGTTGACAGTTGTATGTCACTTCCACTAACCTCACATTGTGGTTCTGGTTGTTGTTGTTGCTGCTGTTGGGTTGGCCGCCCTGCCTCCCCGATGGTGTATTTTGATATTGTGTATGGCTCTGGTTTTGTGGTGGTCGGTTGTAACTCCCTGACATGTTCTGTGACGGACCTGGGTTGGCGTTCCATTGTGGCGCTGTGTTTTGTTGCCACTGTGGTGTCGGTTCGTTACGACCACGCCACTGGTTTCGGTTGTTGCGCCATTGCGGATTGCCGTTACCATTATATCCATTACTCATGCGTCCATCATGATGTATCTTTCGATTTTGACGATTATAACCGTTGCTGTTATAACCATTGCCATTGTTTGTGCCTCGATTCTGTTGCCGGTGCTCTTGCCTATTCCCGTTATCATTTGGTACTAACTTACTACCATTACTGTGGCTGCTATTGTAATCGGCTTTTTGTTGATTACAGCCTGCATGGTTCCACTTGTTTTCGGTTTTCATATCTTCGATCAATAAGTCAACAGAATCCACTATTTCCATGAATTGTTCTATATCGTATTCCGGCACATTGATGAAATATCTTTTAATTTCACTGGGCAACTTCATTTTTATTAATCTGATTATGTCACGATCGGACATTGGCTCGTCCCAGTACCTGGTTTTGTTTATATATTTTTCGAAATATTTGCGTAACGTTCCCATCTTAGGATTGTACATTTCTGGACTGTACAACTCCTTTCGTAGTCTTTCTTGGACGCTATCGGACCAGAATTTTTGCAAGAATGCACCTTCAAACTGTTGCATCGTTAGACATTTTTCGGACACGTCGGTGGCCCACAGTGCCGCGTCACCTTGAATAAAGGAGACCACGAACTGTATTCTTTGTCTTTCCGTCCATGTCCTGGGAAACACATTCCTGAAGCTCTTAATAAATACAACAGGGTGGACATTTCGTTTTTCGCTATTGAAGGGTTGGAATGTCCTGTGTTTTATTACATTGTACTCTTTTTTGCACGTCTGATTGCTACATTCTGGGACATTCATCACTTCGTGATGTGCGCTGCACGGTATCGCATGTTGTTCGTGCTCATAATTCGCATTAGGTTGCGGTTGCGCACTCGCACCCTGCGTACCGTCAGCGTTATTATAGTAATCAGTACGCGGAGTCGGATTCATGATCTGTCCGCCACTGTTTACATTGCTTTCCAACGCAGACAGTCTCCGCGCGACCTCCTGTTGCCAATTTGGCAACTCCGCTGTCACACGGGATTTGATCTCTGTTAATTCGGCATGTAGTGCAGCAGCGCTAGCGTCAATATTTACACTCGCGGCCGCAGTCGCTTGTTCTACAGCTGTTTTTACGTCGCTTTCAATCTTTGCAGATATCTCGCGATCCTTTACTTCTAGTCATTCATTTAATTCTTTTTCTACTTTTGAGCTTGCACTTCCAAATATGCGTCAATACTTTTCCGTGCATCTATCTCCACATTATCTACGCGGTTGGTTAAAGTCTGGACATTATCTTCAAGCCTAGCCTGCGATATCTGTAATTTTTGTATTTCGCCGGCTAAGCTTTGCACAAGATCGGGTATTTCTTTGCACGCGTCCCGCATCTCGGCTAGTTCGCTTTGGATCCTATCTAGTTTCGCTTCATTGCGCTGCTCTTGCTCACGTAACATCTGAGCCAGTTTTTCGTCTCTTTCTTTATCTCTTTCTTCTAACCTGCGCAGAAATTCAGCAAATGGGTCTGCAATCGGTGAGCAAACTGGTGCCCCGCTTAATCTAGCACTCGATTGTCCCCCCTGCCCAGGCAGTGGAGTTGTTACTCTATTCCCATTCTGCTGTGGAGCGTCATTCACCGTCCACAGATCCTCGCCCCCCGCTCCGGAAATTATGTTATCCGAGGCGGTGGCTTGGAATTCGTTTACGTATTGCAAATGATCCTCACTTTCCATATTAACAGAATTTTTTTCTTCTGGTACGGATGTTTTAGGTTGTCCTATCTTACCCATAATAAATTCACTTTAAGCCACTGACAAATCTTTAACACTGATACACACACGAATAATTATCCCCTCCAAAAATAAACACATAAATACACAAAACACCGAAGGTATCTCATGTGCACATGGGTTCGATATTCCGCACAGAGCTACACAGGATGCTTGCACAATAGGCCTTACCTTACTTATTTTTCTTTCTCGCAATCCTCTTTCTTTTCTACACTTTTTCCTCTCCAGATCTCCTCAGGGTGTGGTTTTGTTGTTGTACATGTAAAAGAATTCATACAAGCATTAATATTTTACAACAATTAGACACATACATAATTACATTCAGTACAATAGAATCATATTAATCGGGCCCCAAAGTTGCGGCGCCAATCTCGCGTCCGTCGGCCGTCGTAATTTAATGTATATATTATTATTATTATTATTATTTTTTGATTGTTGCCGACTTACGTGGTGGGCCTTAATAAAAATGATATTTAAGTTGAACAATGTAATAAACTTTTCATATTACTTTCCTCGGCTAGTCAGTTCACTTTAAAGCAAGAAATCTTTAGTTATTAATTAAAATTGCGGCCCACACACGCGAGAGAGTATTTTTCTTACCTCCGTTGACCATTGTATTGTAGTCGGAGTCCTGGCTCTGGCTCTCAGCTATGATACTGAAAATAAGAATTTTTAAGCTAAGTATTTCTGCAACTTCGTGTGGCTGTGGAGAAAAATTGATATTATGCTAATAGCGGGCGAGTTTTCAGCTTCCGTTAAATTTTCATAAGTTAATATCGCCACGTAATGGCGTCGTTGGCTGTATCGGCCGCTGCGATTGTTGAGCTGTAAATTACTTGAATGAAGGTTAATTCAAGGAAGGCGGACATGAAATCGGGATCACCTCTTAAAAATTAAAAGTGCACAATAATATTAAATCAGTATATTATATGATTGACTCATACAAATATGCTTACATTCGTCAGCACAAGCAAGATGTCCCTCTAGACACATTCAAGACAAAAGAGGAAGTGAAGACGACTAAAAAATTAACAAAAGAGTGTATCTTGTCACCTCTTTAGATCATTTTGTCATAAATTATTTCTTTGCATTTGAAACTTGGACAGAGAAATTATTATTTTACGGCTACATGAAAAAAAAAATCTCTTACAAATTATGAATGTCTTCTTTATAAATAATTTAAAGTCTTTTCGTAATATGGCACTGGGAACGCTATACCTCTTGATGTCAATTGAGGAGTTACTCGACCGAATAGTAGCGCCTTCGGTCAAGAATACCATCATAACGACCGGGAGAGCGGTGTGCTGACCCCACGCCACTCCTATCTGCATCATCCTCTGAGGATGACACGGCGGTCGGATGGTACCGGTAGGCCACTCGTGGCCTGACGACAGAGTGCTATTATAACATGTTAAATAGGGATAGTTTAATTGTAACCATCCGATGTATCAGAACTTGAAAGGCGTATGTATTTAGTACCAGCGATGGCGAGGCATGACAGAATCTTTGACCAGAGAGTTGTTTATCGTTGCTAGTCTGCGCTTGACTGCGCGTGAGTTCAGTTGCGAGTTGGACTCGGTCGAAAGTCGTGTGTGAGGAGTCGGCGGGCGTCGACATGGGTCTCTGGTCACGATTCGGAACGAGGTATAATGTTAAATAAGGTAATGAAGCAGCATTGCGCACATCTGATAATGTAGTGTATGTTAATTGTAATTAATTTGTTCAAGAAATGACCCAATATTAATTTTGTTTTCAAAGCAATCGTTTTTAAGAAAAGAATCATTCCAATTGAAACAATATTTCCTATGCTTTTCCTCCCAGAATCAATTTATCGGATTAATTATTGCACAGGGCCTAAGGTCAGCGATGCTGCCCTATTATTGTGGGTTTAATGATTAAATTTCATTTCTCAATTTTTGTGTTGAGTTTACATTTGGGTCATTATTATTCTATAATTTTTGTGGGGACCAAATATTTGGCTCGTTTTTATTATCATAGACTTTTCTTTTAATTCTACTGAAAGGTTACTTTTAGCACGGTGTCCATTAACATTTAAATATAAATTTCTTTAATTTTTGTGGGGAGGTTACACTTGGAGACATCCGGCCAGGATCGTATTTCTTCGTGAATCTTCTAAGAAACAGTCAGATATCTGCTGTTATATACTTAAATATAATTAGGATTTGGCGCAACGCTTTTACTAATTTTGTTAATTTCTTTCACAGATCATCGGCAATCCGTTGCTCTTTGTTGTACTTGTATTTGTTGGATTTTGCATTGTCTTTGTCTCATTTGTGAATAATTGTGATTTGTGTAAAAATGCCGCGAATAACTATTAATAGTACATCGCGAGACGTAATGAATGAAATTACCGATTTAAATAACTTCACCGATAGTACTTGTGACACACAGTACAATGATGACAATCCTCCGTTTACTGACAATCAGCACGTACCGACCACTAATAATGATTTTTATCTTAATGATGAACAAACGAACTCAATTGTGTCCTCTGTTGATTTGACGACAATTGATGACGCGGGGCATTCTGTTGTAATGAGGGCTGCCCAGCTTAACACACCCAGTTTGGAAAATTCACGTAACGGACAGACGAATTTTTCTAATGAAAATGAACAGGATACTCAAAGTAGGACAGATTTATTTAATTCCGAAACAGTGGCTGACAGCGTACATCCGACTGGCAAACCTTTCTGTAAATTACAGAATGACCAAATGGTCACACAAAACGCGACAATTGCAGATACACCATCAAATAGTACAGAGAATAGAGTAGGTAATGTTACCTTGGAACAAATTATGGCAATATTGCTACAACAGGGTAAAAAACAAGACAGCCTTAAAGAATATTTCAAACAACAACTTAGTGAACAGAACAAACACCTTAATGAAAAACTAGACAATAATAATGAAGATCTCAAAGAACTTAGTGAACAGGTCAGACAACAGAGTGAAGATAACAAACAAGATAATAAAAAACTCAAACAATACTTTAATGAAAAATTAGACAACAATTTCAGACAGCTTAGTGAACAAATTAGAGCTGTTGCCGCGCAGTGTCATGACACTAAGGAACAGTTACATGAGGAAATTGAGGCTTGTTCAAGAAAAAGTAGCGAAGAAATTAGATCTGTTGCTCAAGAATTAAGGGATATGCAAACAGCTACAACAGAAACACTTAGAGAGGAAATTAGTACAGTCGGTAAACAATGCTCTGAAAAAGCTACACAATTACGCGACGAGTTTAAACTAATGACAGCAGAACTTTCGCACACAATAGATGCAAAGATAGACGCGAAATTCGACCAACAGAACACTCAAATTGACGAACGTTTTAATCTTCACCTACAAAACAGTGATACGCGTTTCCGCAAATTTATACAGGATCAAAATAAAGTAAAACGTCAAGTCATGGAAACAATCACTGCACAGAGACAAGAAGATAAACGTAAAATGTTTGCGAAGGCAAAAACATACGTAGACAACAATATTGCTACAGTATCGGACAAAATTAATACCAGCGAACAGTTGAACACCGAATTACGTGACGAAATTTGTGATCTTAAATCAAAAACAGATACACACACAGTAGATATTCAAACAGTGACCGATAGACTCGAACAATTAGAACTAACACAGGATTCCGATGACATCAAAGCTGACATTAAAAAACTGAACGAAACCACACGCAAGATGCAAAAACAGATTAATGCCTCTGTCACTAAAACCGATGATCAGGTAAAAATACTGACTGAAAAATATGATGAATTGGCCAGTCGTTATAGAAAATAATAATGACAGCAAATCAGACGATAATGCACCAATCTTGTTTAACCAAACACCTGAATTCCAAAATTTACAGCAGACAATCAATGAGATCGATTCGTCTAATAATGCGTTACGTAGAAAGTTGTCAACCTTACAGCAAGAAGTAGCAGAGATAAAAAATGTTTCAGGGTTTAACACATCACAGCAGACGCCACTTAGTGAACATTTGTCAGACTCACGCAGCGCGTATAACTTGGGTAATCTACAGAGAGTACGGGACTTAGATTCAGAACAGACACAGACAAATAGATTCTCTTACAATATAGAACCTGTTCCGTCATACAGAGACGATAATTTCGATTACAAACATTTTCTATCAGTGAGAAAATTTAAAGTATTTAAAAATGACAGAACACAGATTCACCCACTGGATTGGATACAACAATTTAGTTTTGCATTTCCACCGACTTGGCCCGTAACACACAAACTTGAATTTATTTGTAGTTTTTTGGAAGGCGAATCGGCAACTCGTATGAGACAGATCACGAGACAATGTTATTCGGTAGAAGAATTTCAGAATGCTTTCCTGTCAGCGTATTGGTCGAAGACGACACAGCGTGGAATTAAGGATCAATTAATTAGTTTGCCAAATTATGAGAACTCAAATTTTCCCAGTGTCACGCAATTTTTTGAGCACATGGTCCAACAAAAGCAGTACCTAGGTGAACCACACAGTGAATCTGCACTCATTCAATTATGTATTTCTAAATTGCCACGATCATTAAGAGTGTCACTTTTAACGGGTCAGCAAAAGGAAAATATTTCGGCATTCAGGGATCTGCTGCAGCTTTTAGAAGTGCAGCAATCAGATTATTCCTTTGTAAACAAAAATTTTTCATATAACAACCAAGGCCAACAAATTTACAGTAATTACGATCAACCACGCAATTTCAATAGCAAAGGTAATAGACGCTTTAGAAACGACAACCACCAAAACTTTAATAACAGACAAAATTCTAATTATCAATATTGTCAAAATTATCAGCAACAGGAAGCACATTTTGGTAACAATAGAAGTTTTCCACCGCAACAGCATGAAAGTCAGCCGGTTAGCATACCTAACCAACAATGCAGTGTGCAAGGTCAACCAAACTTTAATGTTTCGCCGCGTGGACGTATAGTCCCTGGTACAACAAATAGTAACGCACGGCAGCAAAGAAACAACTACGTACAGAAAACACAGTATTTCAATTCCTATCGCAATGCACCGTTTAGGAATGACTATCACGACAGACGTAAAAACAATGAGCATAATTATCAACATACGTTTACTAACAGCAGAATGATCAGCAACAACATATTCTCACGAATAAACCCGACAGTAGGTATCATCCAGAACGTAATACGTCTGGAAGAAATAACAGAACAGTTCAAATAGTCGAAATGCCACAACATCCTCCAGAAAATAATAACACGTCAGATAGAATCTGACTAGATACTGTACAGGTCACATCTTCCAGTAACACTAGCACTACTTTAGACACGCAGAATGTTGTTCACGAAAATGTTATTACTTTTGACGACATCCGAGACACTCTTTTACAGGAAAGACCAGTTGTTCAAAAAACTATTTCACATGCTGTCATCGAAATTAAAATTGGTTCATCGAAATTTTCAGCAGTAATCGATTCCGGATCACCTATGTCAGTAATAAATGAAGAAACTTTCAACGAGTGTAACAAAGAAAATACCTATCCTACATTACCATTAGGCAAAACGAAAGTGAAAGGAGCAGTAACGAGTAAAGGAGTAGATGTTAAATTACAGACGCATTTATCATTTTGTATTGCAGGTCATACTTTTCACTCAAATTTTTGGATTATTCCTTTATTGACAACAGACGTTATTTTAGGTACTAATTTTCTGGTACAACACGACGCAGTTATTGATTTTCAAAAGTCCTATTTAATGCTAAAGGATGAAAATGTACAATTGGCTTTAGAATTTCAGCACTCTTTATCTGCGGAAGAACAAACAATTAATCGTAAAGAGGTCATTTCCGTATCACGTGGCATAGACTGTAATTCCACATTGTTCACGGATACGTACGTACATAACTATAACACTCCAGACGAAGCTGACTACGACGTAATGCAGATGATTTCTGATAAAGTTAAACAAAGCAGTGCAAATACAGACGACGAACGCACGCAACTACACAAAATTCTTTTACAGCAAGCTCCAGTTTTCGACAACATTCCTGGTACTATGTCCGGTTTTATGTATGAGTTTCAAGCCAAACAGTACGACACATTTAAAGCCAAGCATTATCCCATTCCATATATCCACAGAGAACAAGTTAAAAAAGAGTTGCAAGATATGCTCGACCAAGGAATTATAGAACCGGCAGTTAGTCCGTACATAAACCCGCTACATATTGTTAAGAAAAAAGATGGTTCACTTCGCCTCGTACTTGATTCACGTCACATCAATGACATTATTATTAATGAAACAGATCGACCACAGACACTAGAAGAACTTCTACAAAAATTTCATGGTACTGCTATTTATTCTACATTAGATCTGAAATCGGGATTTTGGCAAATTCAGCTGCATCCGAACTGTAGAAAGTACACAGCATTTCTCTGTTTTGGCGACTGTTATCAATTTTGCAAATTACCATTCGGTTTAACTATTTCTTCTGCAGCCTTTATTCGCGGTTTGAATACAATACTTCCGACAGAACTTAAAGACAGAATTACAAAGTTCGTAGACGACATTCTTATTGCAGAAGCTAACTGGACTGAACACAATCTGATTCTAGAACAACTGTTACAAACTTTTGGTGCACAAGGACTCACAGTTAACCTCAGTAAATCGCATTTTGGCAAAACTTCTATAAAATTTCTTGGACATGTAATTTCAGCAGAAGGCATTGCGCCTGATCCGGAAAAACTTCAAGCTCTACGTGATATTACTGTTCCTACAACGAAGAAGCAACTACGCAGTTTTTTGGGTTTAATTAACTTTTTTCGTAAATTTATTCATCACTCTGCTTTAGACACACCTAGATTATGCCAATTGACAGGTAAAAACACTATTTGGTCCTGGGATAAGCAAGCACATTCCGAATTTATGAACCTGAAACATGCTTTGTTGAATGCTCCACTTTTATCGCACCCAGATCTTACCAGAAATTTTTCCATTGCCACCGACAGTTCTAACACCGCTTTAGGCGTACATATTTTCCAGGAAATTGAAGAAAATGGCTCTACAATAATTAAAAACATCGCATTTGCTAGCCGCATTCTGTCACCTGCTGAACGAAATTATTCCGTTACAGAACTGGAAACATTATGTGTTGTATGGGCTTTTACGAGATTTCGGCACTTTCTTTATGGCAGACATACCAGCGTTTACACAGACCATAGAACTATACAATTTTTACTTTCAGCTAAATTCACACACGACAGCTTAAGCAGATGGAAGCTATATTTACAGGAATTTAATTTTTCAATTGTTCACATTCCCGGCACACAAAATATAATAGCAGACGCATTATCTCGTTCTCTCAACAACAATCAGCAAGAAATCGCAACCAACTTCTGCAAAGCAAATTTCAGCGTTATGTACATTCAACAAGTTGCATTTGAATATTTCATTTCGTCGTCATTACAGGACATAGCACAAGAGCAGAATAAAGACAACGTGTGGAAAGAGATTAAACGCGTCTGGCAAGATAGGAATAATGTTACCATTAGAAACCATTACACTGTACGCAATGACATTCTATTTCGCCGCTCTCATCCTGACAGCAACAATTGGTTATTATGCATTCTTGACAAACTGGTCAACAAATTAATATGGTATACTCATTTAAGTTACGCACATTACGGAGCCAGAAAATGTTTTCTTATACTGAGACAGAACTGTTATTTTACCAACATGGAGAAACGTATACGACGAGTTTTAGCGTCATGTAAAATCTGCCAGAAAGCTAAGTCAGACACAACTTCACATATTGCTCCATTACATCCAATTGTACCTGTTAAATTGAGACATATGGCCGCTGTAGACATTTTTGGTCGAATTCCGAGAACTAATAGAGGTTTCTGCTACATCTTTGTCGCTGTTGAACTCACTTCAAAATTTGTTACTTTCACTCCGTTACGCAAAGCTACTGCTAAAACCGTTTCGAAAGCATTTGTAAAGCATTTTCTATTTCATGTAGGGCATGTGTTGAAAGTAATTTCTGACAATGGATCACAATTTCGTTCTGCTATATGGACACGTATGTTACGAGCTAGAAACATTTCTCCGATCTATATATCCAAGTACCATGCTTCTTCGAACCCTTGTGAACGATTAATGAAAGAAATTGGTAAACTGTGTAGAATATACTGCCACAAAAGACATATTGACTGGGACACACACATATTCTCATTCCAAGATGTAATTAATTCCATTCCAAATGAATCCACTATGCTATCTCCGTCTGTTATACTGAAAAATGTTGAACCACCTAACAAAATTACAGAATTAGTAAACTTTCCTACATCTCGTCGATTACGACACCATGAAAGAATTGACATTGCACTGAACAACATCAAACATGCCGCAGAGCGCCGGAGAAGACAGCAAAAACAGGTTTGTACACGCCGTGACTTTCACATTGGACAGAAAATATTAGTACGTACACACTATTTATCCAACAAAGGAAAAGGTAGGTGCAGTAAAATTGAACTTCTATACGCAGGTCCATATCGGATTCGCAGCATCCCTCACCCCAATGTTGTACACGTCGAAACTTTGAGAACCAGAAAGTCGAAAGGAAACCACCACTGGTCAAACATCAAACCTTTTATTGAATGAAGACACTTTATGATTTAACATGCTATAATGCCATTTGCTAATTTTATGATCACTTATGCAATTATATTCACATGACTACTTACTGATGACTATCGTATTTTTTCTTGGCAAGTGCCCGGCAAGGTAAGGTTAGCAGGTCGCTTTTCTTGTCGTTACACATTAGACAGTGCACATTTTCCAGATAAAATTACGTACGTTACGAATAATTATGCATTTCTATCTAGTGATATATTAATTTTATCAAATTTTTTCTCTATTAAAGTCTTCAATTCTCGCCTCTATTAACTACACAACACGCAAGCTGAACAAAAAGGAGGTCACATTTCTTGTCTTTCTTAGGTATATACAATTGTTTCATGTTTTGTTTGTATGCACTATGAAATAGTTAAGATATAGCAAACACCAGTTGACTTTGACATTTTGCCTTATGATATCTCAACATCGTGACTACTTTACTGTTACATTGTGATACACTGAGTACATTTTTGCCTCTGAACACTATATAAGTTTTTCACATATTACGTTTTCTGTCATGTTATGCTGTATGCTTAATTATGTTACCATAAACCAGTCATTATTTAGTGAGTATATGATGTAAATGCAAGATATTAATCTCTGTTCATCAATTTCAGAAAGAAATGATGCGTGAAAGAAATAAATTAAACAGAAATGGAATTTCACCTTCGGAATGATCGAAAGAGAATGCAATACTTCGTGATGAAGAGTAAATGGATCAGAATTAACAAGCATTAACAAGACTATACTATACACATCGTAGAATAGCAGTCTTAAGTAATTTTTTTCTTTCAGAATACGAGGCGACTGATGCAGGCTGTCAGACAGAACTACACATCTTAGTTTTAGTGATGAAATATGATAGAAATAAGGAATAGTTTTATAATGAGTAATGAAGTGATTTTTTGCAGATGATAATGAATGCTGATGAATAATGATGAAGAATAATGCTACTATGGATAATGAAGTTTTTCTTTACAGGTGATGATAATAATGGACTTATGATAATATAGATAATGAAGTGATGGATAATGAAGTTTTTCTTTACAGATGAGGATAATGTGGAAGTTATGTATTCATGCTATGTAGTTATTTAAGTATTTGTTGCAGTTCGCTTTGACAGCAGGTGTTATATTGCATAGTATAATGACTGAAGGTTTTGGAAAGGACAGCTATGGAACACATTTTTATACACATTTCACTACCTGTTAATTCGAAGTTCACTACTTTTCAGCATAAAATGCGTTTCTTCTTTCAGCTTAATAATCCATTTTTTTATATATTTTTGCAGGAGAAATTATTTATGAAATTAATGTGCTATAAGCAGTTGTTCATTAAATCTATGTCATTTATGAATGTGATTACATATACTCTACTTGTTTCATAACCTTGCTACAGCTGACTCATGACGAATGACGTTACACATTTTCATTTACAGGAACAACCCAGAAGTAAATTTTTTTTTCTCTTCTTGCTTTCCCCTATAATTACCCAAAGCAATGCATTGCTAACAAAAAAATGTATTACCAGTCCCAAATAATGATACCAGCTTAAGAGAGTTCTGAGTAATTCTGATTAGCTCTGAATAGTATGTCACGTGAATAATGAATGCATAAATACTACACGCATAATTTCATTACTCTATTGAGATGACCAATGATTAATTAATAATGCTTTGTAACTGGGAAATGAATGCTACTAATTACTGTATTGAGATGACCAATGATTAATTAATAATGCTTTGTAACTGGGAAATGAGTGCTACTGATTACTGTATTGAGATGACCAATGATTAATTAATAATGCTTTGTAACTGGGAAATGAATGCTGCTGATTACTGTATTGAGATGACCAATGATTAATTAATAATGCTTTGTAACTGGGAAATGAATGCTACTGATTACTGTATTGGGACGACCAATGATTAATTAATAATGCTTTGAATGCTACTGATTACTGTATTGAGATGACCAATGATTAATTAATAATGCTTTGTAACTGGGAAATGAATGCTACTGATTACTGTATTGGGATGACCAATGATTAATTAATAATGCTTTGTAACTGGGAAATGAATGCTACTAATTACTGTATTGAGATGACCAATGATTAATTAATAATGCTTTGTAACTGGGAAATGAATGCTACTGATTACTGTATTGGGATGACCAATGATTAATTATCAACATTATTCTGTAATACTATGTTATTGACTACCTCCTGTTTTAAGTAATGACTCCTGATGATTTGTAGTTAGGGAATGAATGCCAATGTTCTCTGTAAAACGTTCTCTGTAAAACGAATGACTTCTATGATTTGTAATTAGAGAATGAGTGCCAATGTTCTCTGTAAAACAATTAATGAACATTTTTCTGTAATACTACATACATGGTACAGAAATGTTCAATAACTGGGCTATGACTGCCGCAAACTACTAATGTAATTCCCAATGAAGACTAGTATGTGACTTAATGTCCTTCACCTTCTGACCTAACTACCTTGAATTACTGCAATATCCATTTGTCCTGTATATCCTCTTGATCATGGAGCACTATATTTGGTTCTTGCACTAATTCTACGAAGGTGTGCCTTGTAAGAGCGTGGTGTTGACACAACATGCTGTCCACCACCGTGAGCGATGGAGACGTTATTATGGTCCCACTGTTTGGTGTACCCGATGTACTGCCAAAATGATAACATGGAATATTACTACGACATTTCAGTGTCTTGGCTACGCTGATAAACACTTCTGGGAAAAGAACTTCAGATTGTCTCACTTGGTGTTGTACTTCTGTGGAAAGATATGGACTTTCAGTGCAGCTGCGTGCAACCTAAAATGCTACAACCATGATGCAATCCTTCCCTTTCCTATCCTAATTCTTGTAACATAGTGAAAATCATTTTTTTTTTTTTGCTAACATCATTTGTATTCATGGCCAATACATTTTTTTTGATTTGCTGATATACTCTGAATTTCAGTGCGTGTGCACTTTTGTCATTTTTCTACCATGATTTCTACTTATCGTATATTCATTTTGTGATTTGCTGATATGTTCTGAACTGTAGTACATGTGCACTTATGTCACTTGTCAACATGATTTTTTTTTGCCATTACGTTTATTTGTTGTGAAAATGCTAAAGAGTTTTACAGTGCGTGTGCACTTTTGTCATTTTTCTATCATGATTTCTACTCATTGTATATGCATTTTGATTTGCTGATATGTTCTGAACTACAGTACATGTGCACTTATGTCATTTTTCAATGAGATTTGTACTCATTATGTTTATTTCTTGTGAAAACGTTGAAAAATTTTACAGTGCATGTGCACTTATGTCATTTGTTAATATGTTTTGTACTCACATTTTGTCATTGTCTAATATATTTTGTACTTGGTGCATGTGCACCATATTTATTTCATGTTCTATATCTGTATATATGCTGTAATTGTAAAGTTAATTAATTATGAAAAAATTTGTTGCTCATGGCAAGTCCAAATGACTCACCATCGCTGCCAAATTTTTGCCCCCCCAGTGGATGGTTATGAAACGCGTATGGACTTAGTACCAGCGATGGCGAGGCATGACAGAATCTCTGACCAGAGAGTTGTTTATCGTTGCTAGTCTGCGCTTGACTGTGTGAGAGTTCAGTTGCGATTTGGACTCGGTCGGAAGTCGTGTGTGAGGAGTCGGCGGGCGTCGACATGGGTCTCTGGTCACGATTCGGGACGAGGTATATTGTTAAATAAGGTAATGAAGCAGCATTGCGCACATATGATAATGTAATGTATGTTAATTGTAATTAATTTGTTCAAGAAATGCCCCAATAATAATTTTGTTTTCAAAGCAATCGTTTTTAAGAAAAGAATCACTCCAATTGAAACAATATTTCCTATGATTTTCCTCCCAGAATCAGTTTATCAGATTAATTATTGCACAGGGCCTAAGGTCAGCGATGCTGCCCTATTATTGTGGGTTTAATGATTAAATTTCATTTCTCAATTTTTGTGTCGAGTTTACATTTGGGTCATTATTATTCTATAATTTTTGTGGGGACCAAATATTTGGCTCGTTTTCATTATCATAGACTTTTCTGAAAGGTTACGTTTAGCACGATGTCCATTAACATTTAAATATAAATTTCTTTAATTTTTGTGGGGAGGTTACAAACTTTAATAGGGGGATGTTTATGCACTATAGAGACATTGCACCATATTCTATAGTCGTGAGCATGTTGCATATTAGGAGAAATTGCTATGGATGCAACAGGAATATACAAAATCCATTTAAAGTAGAGCTGGCTGACGCTGAAAAGGACCATCATCTGGTACTGTCGTAATGGCCTTCTATAGATGACTACTACATGTTGATTTTGTAATCAGAATGGATAGGTGCGATTGCAGAACATTTTGGGGGAAACGTTTACATCTTCCTCTGCTAAAAAAAACTTGCCTTTAAAGAACTCATTTATAACTATGAAAATGGACAATTCGTGTTTAATGCCGTCTAAATATTAGTGATACAGAAATATATTTCAAAAATCAGTGTGGGATATACACTACTGGCCATTAAAATCGCTACACCACGAAGATGACGTGCTACAGACGCAAAATTTAACCGACAGGAAGAAGATGCTGTGCTATGCAAATGGTTAGCTTTTCAGAACATTCACACATGGTTGGCGCCGGTGGCGACACCTACATCGTGCTTACATGAGGAAAGTTTCCAACCGATTTCTCATATACAAACAGCAGTTGACGGGCGTTGCCTGGTGAAACGTTGTTGTGATGCCTCGTGTAAGGAGGAGAAATACGTACCATCACGTTTCCGACTGATAAAGGGATTGTAGCCTATCGCGATTGCGGTTTGTCGTATCGCGACATTGCTGCTCGCGTTGGTCGAGATCCAGTGACTGTTAGCAGAATATGGAATCAGTGGGTTCAGGAGCGTAATACGGAACGCCGTGCTGGATCCCAACAGCTTCGTATCACTAGCAGTCGAGATGACAGGCATCTTATCCGTTTGGCTGTAACGGATCGTGCAGCCACGTCTCGATCCCTGAGTCAACGGATGGGGACGTTTGCAATACAACAACCATCTGCGCGAACAGTTCGACGAAGTTTGTAGCAGCATGGACCATCAACTCGGAAACCACGGCTGCGGTTACACTTGACGCTTCATCACAGACAGGAGCGCCTGCGATGGCGTACTCAACGACGAACCTGGGCGCACGAATGGCAAAACGTCATTTTTTCGGACTGATCGACGTTCTGTTTACAGCATCATGATAGTCGCATCGGTGTTTGGCGTCAACGCGGTGAACGCACATTGGAAGCGTGTATTCGTCATCGGCATACTGGAGTATCACCCGGCATGATGGTATGTGGTGCCATTGGTTACACGTCTCTGTCACCTCTTGTTCGCATTGACGGCACTTTGAACAGTATGCACGACCGCATGTTGCAGGTCCTGTACTGGCCTTTCTGGACACAGAAAATGTTCGACTGCTGCCCTGGGCAGCACATTCTCCAAATTGAAAACGTCTGGTCAAATGGTGGCCGAGCAACTGGATCGTCACAATACGCCGGTCACTACTTTTGATGAACTGTGGTATCGTGTTGAAGCTGCATGTGCAGCTGTACCTGTACACGCCATCCAAGCTCTATTTGATTCAATGCTCAGGCGTATCAAGGCCGTTATTACGGCCAGAGGTGGTTGTTCTGGGTGCCGATTTCTCAGGATCTAAGGACCCAAATTGAGTGAAAATGTGATCACATGTCAGTTCTAGTGTAATATATTTGTCCAATGAATACCCGTTTATTATCTGCATTTCTTCTTGGTGTAGAAATTTTAATGGCCAGTAGTGTATATGTTGTGGAAGACTGTAGTTGTAATGGAACATTCGTCAATGGTGAGAGGGAGTACCACTCATAGCTTAACTGTACTTAAATAGCACTGGCTGACATTTGGACATCATGTGACAGTATTTCGCAAATAACTGTTGTTTGTATGCTTTGAATTCCACGTTTACTGCATCTGACATCTTAATAGATAGACTAAATTTACATATGTTTTTGTATGCATACTTCGCAAGCCATAATACGGTGCGTGGCGGTGGGTACCTTGTATTATTACTAGTCATTTCCTTTCCTATCCCACTCGCAAACAGAGCGTGGGAAAAAAAGATTATCTATACGCCTCCATATGAGCGCTAATTTCTCTTATCTTACCATCGTGTTCCTTAGGCAAAATTGATGCTGGCGGCAATAGAATCATTCTGCAATCAGCTTCAAATGTCAGTTTATAGATTTTCTCAATAGCGTGACTCGAAAAGAACATCGTCCCCCCCCCCCCCCCCCCCCCCAGGGATTCTCATTTGAGTTACCTGGCGAGTGTGATCCGACTACAGGAAGAAAAAAATTACTCATCATGCAAAGGGACTATCATGATCAATTTTATTAATTAGTCAATCAATTTATTATCAATAATGTGCTGCCGTGCTGGTGGACGCGAGGGCTAGAGTACCGCGAAAATGGTTCACGAGGCGTTTTTTCATTGCAGAGACATTTTAAAGGAAATTTTAACCTGGCATTTACACTTCCTCTGTGCTGCTATTTGGCTCTCTTAATAGACTTCATAGGTGACAACCGAGAGAGGTTGTGCAGTGGTTAGCACACTGGACTCACATTCGGGAGGAGAACCCTGCATTCGGCCATCCAGATTTCTGTGATTTCCCTAAATCGCTACAGGCAGATGCCAGGACAGTTCCTTTGAAAGGGCGTGGCCAGATTTCTTCCCCATCCCTGACACAATCGAAGCTTGTCCTCCATCTCCAATAACCTTGATTTCGATGGGACATTGAACCCAACCTTTCTTCCTTCCTCCTCTTCGTGGGTGATGAGGCACTTGACTTCCTTAAGAGGCGGCATTCTGTGACAAAGGTAGCGCAAATTTGAATTTTCCCACTGACTTTTTAATCTCCTGCCAATTTTTGAATTTCCCACCAATAGGATGAGGGAAGTTAGATTACACCAGTATTCTGGGTCGGTCATAAAGCATTATGACATCTTAGTTAGACTGCACCAGTATTCCAAAGATTATGAAATAAAGAGAGTACCTTACATCCTTCCACACCTGTGCGGGATCACGGCAGAAGAAATTGTGAACAGGTAGATCTTTAGGAAAAAGTTTTCGGAGGTGAAGGATTTCTTCGAGGAGAAAACGAGGAAGAACAGACTATTCTCTGCAGAATAACGAAGGAGTACTGGCGAAAGAGGAAGGAAGAGATCTTTAGAAAGTGGGGGAAGTTGCGTAAAGATATCCCATAAACGGCTGTAACGAAAATAAAATAAAATAAAATAAATAATATTATTACTTATTTCTCCACAATGCAATGTAATTAAAATTCGAATTTACCTCAATAATTTGAATTTCCCACCCCTTTCAAATTTCCGGCGATTGTCCATCAGAGACAATGGTATCGTCAGCGGTGACCCAGGCAAGTGTGATAGGACCGCTGTTGTCTTCAATATACATAAATAATCCGGCGAACATGGTGGTCAGCAATCTGCGGTGGATAATGACGGTGTGGTGTACGAGACAGTGTTGACTGCAGGAGGATACAAGGTGACAGACAAAATTTCTAGTTGGTGTGTTGATAGCTCTAAATCTAGAAAAGCTAAGATAATGTGGATAAGTGGTAAAAACAAATCCATAATGTTCGGATACAGCATTAGTAGTGTCCTGCTTGCCACAGTCATTTCATTTGAATATCTGGGAGTCAGGGTGCAAAGCGATATGAAATGGAACGAGGACGACGCTTTAAACCCGCCATACAGATTTAGCTTTTCCGTGATTTCCCTAAATCCCTCCACGCAGATGTCGGGATCGTTCAATTGAATGAGTGCCGCCGATTCCCTTCGCCATCCCTGACGAATCGAGCTTGTGCTCCGTCTCTAATGACATCGATCTTCCTGCCTTCCTGAAATTGAACGAGAATGTGAGGCTTACGGTAGGGAAGGCGTATGCTCGATTTCGGTTTATTGGGAGAATTTTGGAAAAGTGTGGTACATCTCTAAAGGGGACCTCATATAGGACGATAATGTGACCTATTCTTAGTACTGCTCGATGTTTGGGATCCGTACCAGGTCGGATTAAAGGAAGACATCGGAGAAACTCAGAAAGGGTGGGGGGGGGGGGGGTGCTAGATTTTGTTACCGGTAGGTTCGAACAACAATCCCAAGTGATGCTTTGGGAACTCGTATGGGAATCCCTGGAGGGGAGGCAACGTTCTTCCCGAGGAACACTATTGAGAAAATTTAGAGAATCGGCGTTTGATGCAGACAACAGAACGATTCTACTGCTGTCAACATACGTCTCGCGTAAGGACCATGAAGATAAGACATTAGAAATTAGGGCTCATACGGAGGCATATAAACAGTCGCATTTCATTAGCTCTATTTGCGAAGGGAAAAAAGAAATGGCTAGTAGAAATGGCTGGTAGTACCATGCACAATAAGGTGGCTTGTGGAGTATGTTTGGGAGAAGTAGAGGTGACCGTAATACTGACTTACAAGAGAAAATAAATGTCAATAAATTTCAGTAAAACGTGTTAGTACGTCCGCTATGGACGTGTCTCAATATTACGAAACATAACGGTCCCTAACCTCGGAGTAGTGAAGCAATTAATAAAAGCAAGTCTTCTGGTCCTGATTCTATACCAATTAAATTCCTTTCAAAATATGCTGATGCAATAGCTGTATACTTAGAAATCGTACACAACAGTTCGCTCGACGAAAGATCCATGGTGGCCGAGCGGTTCTAGGCGCTTCAATCTGGAACCGCACGACCGCTACGGTGGCAAGTTCGAATTCTGCCCCGGGCATGGATGTGTGTGATGTCCTTAGGTTAGTTAGGTTTAAGTAGTTCTAAGTTCTAGGGGACTGATGACCTCAGATGTTAAGTCCCATAGTGCTCAGAGCTGTTTAAACCATTTGAATTTGAAAGATCCATACCCGAAGAGTGAAAAGTTGCACAGGTCACACCAATATTCAAGAAGGGTGGTAGGAGTAATCCACTAAATTACAGGCCCATATCATTAACGTCGATATGCAGCAGGATTTTGGAACATATATTGTGTTCGAACATTATGAATTACCTCGAAGAAAACGGTCTACTACCACTCAGTCAACATGGATTTAGAAAACATCGTTCTTGTGAAACACAACTAGCTCTTTACTCGAACGACGTGTTGAGCGCTATTGACAAGGGATTTCAAATTGAGACCGTATTTCTGGATTTCCGAAAGGCTTTTGACACGGTACCACACAAGTGGCTTGTAGTGACATTGCGTGCTTATGAAATACCGTCTCAGTTATGTGACTGGATTCGTGATTTCCTGTCAGAGAGATCACAGTTCATAATGATTGACGGAAAGTTATCGACTGAAACAGAAGCGATTCCTGGCGTTCTCAAGGTAGTATTTTAGGCCCTTTGCTGTTCTGTATCTAGATAAATGATTTGTATCTGAGTAACCGTCTTAGGTTGTCTGCAGTTGAAGCTGTCATTTACAGACTAGTAAAGTCATCATAAGATCAAAATAAATTGCTAAATGATTTAGAAAAAATATATTCGTGGTGCGAAAACTGGCAATTGACACTAAATAACGAAAAGTGTGAGGTCATCCACATGAGTACTAAAAGGAATCCGTTAAACATCGGTAAATTCAACTAAATACCTAGGAATTACAATTACGAACAACTTAAATTGGAAGGAACACAAAGAAAATGTTGTGGGGAAGGCTAACCAAAGACTGCGTTTTATTGGCAAGAACATTTAGAAAATGTAACAGATCTACTAAGGAGACTGCCTACACTACGGTTGTCCGTCCTCTTTTAGAATACTGCTGCGCGATGTGGGACGAGAGAGTGTCGCTAAAATGATACAGGATTTGAGATGAACATCAATAAAACAAAGGCGTTTTTCGTTGCGGAGGAATCTTCTCATGAAAATCCAATCACTAACTTTCTCCTCCGAATGCGAAAATATTTTTTTGACGCCGACCTGCATAGGGAGAGACGTGCAGCATCATAAAATAAGGGAAATCAGAGCTCGTACGTAAAGACATAGGTGTTCGTTCTTTCCGCGCGCTGTACGAGATTGGAATAATAGATAATTGTGAAGGTGGTTCAATGAACCCTCTGACAGGCACTTAAATGTGATTTGCAGGCAATCCATATTGCTGTAGATGTAGATGTCAGAAATAGCAATGGACTTGGAAGAGTATTTGAACAGCATGGACAGTGCCTTGAAAGGATAATGAAAAGCAAAAGCCGGCGGCAGTGGGCGAGCGGTTCTAGGCGCTACCGTCTGGAACCGTGCGACCGCTATGGTCGCAGGTTCGAATCCTGCCTCCGGCTTGGATGTGTGTGATGTCCTTAGGTTAGTTAGGTTCAAGTAGTTATAAGTTCTAGGGGACTGATGGCCTCAGAAGTTAAGTCCCATAGCGCTCAGAGTCATTTTGAAAAGCAAAACAAGGCTAATGGAATGTAGTCAAATTACATGATGTGACGCTGTGGAAATTATATAGATTAGGAAACGAGACACTAAAAGTAGCAGATGAATTTTGCTATTTCGATAGCAAAATAACTGAAGTAGAGTATATAAAATGTAGACTGGCAATGGCAAGAAAAACGTTTCTGAAGAAGAGAAATTTGTTATGTTGAATATAGATTTAAGTGTTAGGAAGTCTTTTTCTGAGGATATTTGTCTGGAGTCTAGCCTTGTATGGAAGTGAAACGTGGACGATAAACAGTTCAGACAACAAGAGAAGCTTCTGAACTGCCATGCTGAAGAAGAATGCTGAAGATTACAGTGGTTGATCATGTAAAAATAAGATGGTACTTAATTAAACTGGGGAGGAAAGACATTTGTGGCATAATTAGACTAAAAGTTGGCATTCTGAGACATCAAGGGATCTGTAATTTACTATTGGAGGTTCAAAACGGTTCAAATGGCTCTGAGCACTAAGGGACTCAACATCTGTGGTCATAAGTCCCCTAGAACTTAGAACTACTTAAACCTAACTAACCTAAGGACATCACACACAATCCATGCCCGAGGCAGGATTCGAACCTGCGACCGTATCAGTCGCGCGGTTCCTGACTGAGCGCCTAGATACTATTGGAGGGAAGTGTGGGGGAGGGAGAGTGGGAAATTGTAGAGGGAGACCTAGTCAGTAATGTATTATGTAGATTGAAAAGGATATATGTTACAGTAGTTAGGCAGAGATGAAAAGGCTTGCACAGGATGGCGGAGAAATGCATCAGACCAGTTTTCACGCTGAAGACCACAACAACAAAAGAGGCACGCCAGAAGAATGCTACGGAAGACTGCACTACCTTTTTCAAGGCAACTGTTTGGAATATGTCGACTCAGACAGAATGCAGCCATTTCGACACGATCAATCCGGTCTCTGGGAGTCTATTTCGAACAATAGTACGAAATCGCCGTATCGAGGTGCGCCAAGAAGGTGGGGACGATAACACTTGGAATTGATCAGTTAGTCTTCACTGACGAGTGCAGCGCATGACACCTGATGATCGTAGAAGTGTGACGAGGCTGCTCGTTACAAATAGCATTTCTCATGCATGAAGTCCTATGGGTTCAGCAACGGGTCAGACATTTGATTCATTATTAAATTTGATTCATTAATAAATTAATAATTCAATTATATATATATATATATATATATATATATATATATATATATATATATATATATATATATAATGCAGCTTATGTCCGTCCGAATGTTTATTAGAGTATTGTGTAAAAATCTGAAGCAAATTTGTCAAGGACTTTTCAAGATTTCTGGTAACAACGGCTAAAAATTAGAAGTAAATCGTCAAGAATGTATCAAAATTGTCGGTAATTTCCTCTTTGTGCATTACAAATATCAATTTATTATTTTTTTTTTTTTTTGAGTCATCAGTCTTCTAACTTGTTTGATGTGGTCCGCCACGAATTTCTCTCCCGTGTCAACCTCTTCATTTCAGAGTAGCACTTGCAACCTATGTCCTCAATTATTTGCTGGATGTATTCCGATATCTGCTTTCCTCTACTGTTTTCACCCTCTACAGCTTCCTCTAATACCATGGAAGTTATTCAGTGATGTGTTAACAGATGTTCTACCATCCTGTCCCTTCTTCTTGTCGGTGTTTTCCATATATTCCTTTCCTCGCCGATTCTCTGGAGAACCTCCTCATTCCTTACCTTACCACTCCAACTAATTTTCAACATTCTTCTGTAACACCACATCTCAAATGCTTTGATTCATACGTGATGTAGTAGTAGTTTATCCTGTAGTGAAGTAGAAGTGGATAGTTCCTGTGAATTATTATGGGTGGAGGTTACACTCAACAACCGAACTAGGTTAATAATTGGCTCCTTTTACCGACCTCCCGACTCAGCAGCATTAGTGGCAGAACAACTGAGAGGAAATTTGGAATACATTTCACATAAATTTTCTCAGCATGTTATAGTCTTAGGTGGAGATTTCAATTTACCAGATATAGACTGGGACACTCAGATGTTTAGGACGGGTGGTAGGGACAGAGCATCGAGTGACATTATACTGGGTGCACTATCCGAAAATTACCTCGAGCAATTAAACAGAGAACCGACTCGTGGAGATAACATCTTGGACCTACTGATAACAAACAGACCCGAACTTTTCGACTCTGTATGTACAGAACAGGGAATCAGTGATCATGAGGCCGTTGCAGCATCCCTGAATATGGAAGTTAATAGGAATATAAAAAAAGGGAGGAAGGTTTATCTGTTTAGCAAGACTAATAGAAGGCAGATTTCAGACTACCTAACAGATCAAAACGAAAATTTCTGTTCCGACACTGACAATGTTGAGTGTTTATGGGAAAAGTTCAAGGCAATCGTAAAATGCGTTTTAGACAGGTACGTGCCGAGTAAAACTGTGAGGGACGGGAAAAACCCACCGTAGTACAACAACAAAGTTAGGAAACTACTGCGAAAGCAAAGAGAGCTCCACTCCAAGTTTAAACGCAGCCAAAACCTCTCAGACAAACAGAAGCTAAGCGATGTCAAAGTTAGCGTAAGGAGGGCTATGCGTGAAGCGTTCAGTGAATTCGAAAGTAAAATTCTGTGTACCGACTTGACAGAAAATCCTAGGAAGTTCTGGTCTTACGTTAAATCAGTAAGTGGCTCGAAACAGCATATCCAGACACTACGGGATGATGATGGCATTGAAACAGAGGATGACACGCGTAAAGCTGAAATACTAAACACCTTTTTCCAGAGCTGTTTCACAGAGGAAGACCGCACTGCAGTTCTTCTCTAAATCCTCGCACAAACGAAAAAATGGCTGACATCGAAATAAGTGTCCAAGGAATAGAAAAGCAACTGGAATCACTCAATAGAGGAAAGTCCACTGGACCTGACGGGATACCAATTCGATTCTACACAGAGTACGCGAAAGAACTTGCCCCCCTTCTAACAGCCGTGTACCGCAAATCTCTAGAGGAACGGAGGGTTCCAAATGATTGGAAAAGAGCACATATAGTCCCAGTCTTCAAGAAGGGTCGTCGAGCAGATGCGCAAAACTATAGACCTATATCTCTGACGTCGATCTGTTGTAGAATTTTAGAACATGTTTTTTGCTCGAGTATCATGTCGTTTTTGGAAACCCAGAATCTACTATGTAGGAATCAACATGGATTCCGGAAACAGCGATCGTGTGAGACCCAAATCGCTTTATTTGTTCATGAGACCCAGAAAATATTAGATACAGTCTCCCAGGTAGATGCTATTTTTCTTGACTTCCGGAAGGCGTTCGATACAGTTCCGCACTGTCGCCTGATAAACAAAGTAAGAGCCTACGGAATATCAGACCAGCTGTGTGGCTGGATTGAAGAGTTTTTAGCAAACAGAACACAGCATGTTGTTATCAATGGAGAGACGTCTACAGACGTTAAAGTAACCTCTGGCGTGCCACAGGGGAGTGTTATGGGACCATTGCTTTTCACAATATATATAAATGACCTAGTAGATAGTGTCGGAAGTTCCATGCGTCTTTTCGCGGATGATGCTGTAGTATACAGAGAAGTTGCAGCATTAGAAAATTGTAGCGAAATGCAGGAAGATCTGCAGCGGATAGACACTTGGTGCAGGGAGTGGCAACTGACCCTTAACACAGACAAATGTAATGTATTGCGAATACATAGAAAGAAGGATCCTTTATTGTATGATTATATGATAGCGGAACAAACACTGGTAGCAGTTACTTCTGTAAAATATCTGGGAGTATGCATGCGGAACGATTTGAAGTGGAATGATCATATAAAATTAATTGTTGGTAAGGCGGGTACCAGGTTGAGATTCATTGGGAGAGTGCTTAGAAAATGTAGTCCATCAACAAAGGAGGTGGCTTACAAAACACTCGTTCGACCTATACTTGAGTATTGCTCATCAGTGTGGGATCCGTACCAGATCGGTCTGACGGAGGAGATAGAGAAGATCCAAAGAAGAGCGGCGCGTTTCGTCACAGGGTTATTTGGTAACCGTGATAGCGTTACGGAGATGTTTAATAAACTCAAGTGGCAGACTCTGCAAGAGAGGCGCTCTGCATCGCGGTGTAGCTTGCTCGCCAGGTTTCGAGAGGGTGCGTTTCTGGATGAGGTATCGAATATATTGCTTCCCCCTACTTATACCTCCCGAGGAGATCACGAATGTAAAATTAGAGAGATTAGAGCGCGCACGGAGGTTTTCAGACAGTCGTTCTTCCCGCGAACCATACGCGACTGGAACAGGAAAGGGAGGTAATGACAGTGGCACGTAAAGTGCCCTCCGCCACACACCGTTGGGTGGCTTGCGGAGTATAAATGTAGATGTAGATGTAGATGTAGATGTATGTTAAAAATATGTAGCCTATGTCTGTGCAAATATTCATTACAGTATCGTGCAAAAATTTAAAGTAAACTGGTCACAAACTTTCCGGAATTTTTGGTAACAACATTAAACAATGACTTGTTAGGAACTGTAAACCAAATAATTTAAAACTTTAACCTTTTAATTTTAGATTACTCAAAATCGTTGCGTTAGGATTGATTGCATTTTATATAGATGGTTGTGATGTGAGTAGGATAACATGATGGACTTAAGTACACTTCTTAATGAAATTAAATAATTTTAAAGTTGTTGTCAACCTATACGTTACGTATTGTGACGCTTTACCTAAGCGTGACAGAACTTTTAGAATAATACACTCATGTTTTGTGGGTGTAGTTCCAGTACAGTAAGATTTCATTTAGCCCTTTTAAATGTATATAGGTAAATAAAATCAGATGAAGTCAAGACTGGCAGTGAAATCTGTATATTATGATCTGTGAAACTTAATGGAATTGTGATGATAAATATTTTTTATAACACAAGAAAATGATAGTTCTGATTGAAGCACGTGTTGTAGAATTGTTGTGTAAACATTACTTAACGTTTTTATAAGGATGAAAATTTACATTATTCGGTTTACAGTTTCTAATCTTCAAACAAGATAAAGTGTTTATGAATGCTGTTACTAGTATGACACTCTTGATAAATATTGTCTCCAATTCTCACAGCATTAAGAACCTTGTATTTTATATAACAAAATAATGTAATGTGTTTATAAATTTGAAAGCTTCTAAGTCTTGCAAGTGCTACTGAGCAACGCTGTGCTACATAAACCAAGCGTGAGGAATGCTCGTTCCTGTCTCAAAACAATAAATAAACTACCCTTTACTTGGCCACTGTATGCAAGGACATGGCTGATACAGCAAAGCATAACCTTGTAGTACACACGGGTTTACAATATATATAATTGGTCACCTTATGAGTAAAGTTGGACGACAAATTGATCATCTTGAAATAGAAGTTAACACTACCTTTAACGGAACTTTATTTACTCTGAAATCCCACAAATATTAATCAAAAGCTGTCAAAGAAAAAAGATTAATAGAATTATGAACTATGTTGACCAAAAGTGGCGCTAACACTGTGATAGGCAGCGATGAAAGGAAGGCGACAAGGAGAATGGAGCACCAAGGTATCATTATCTGTGCAGCTCACATATACAAAATTATCGAAGCAAAATACGAACTTCAATTAAATCACCTACACAAGTTATGTACCAGAAACATAAAGAAGCGATGCTCAAATTACGAATCGCACTACTGCGGACAGCGAAAACTTACATTGCGTAATGTTTACATCAGGTTTATTCTTATGTTGAACGCAGTGTACATCTAAGCGTTTGATCAAAAGCCTGAAAAGCGTTTGATGCTCATTTGTTGTTTTATTCAGACCGTGTGAAACGGACTCAAGTGGCCGCACGACGTAAGACCTGCTTTGATAGCCAATAGCCACCTGTTTGCCGGGCAATGGCACCAGCCACTGTGACCTCCCCCTCCACTGCAGCTGTTGACAGCCGCTATCTTGAGGGAGTCAGCCACTTGGCGTAGCACATATGCACTGGCGCTTTGTGGTGGGGTTTCTAAGCGGTCACTGCTGTGCCTACTGCTGCGGCAATACCGCACAACTGACCAGCGATGCGGGTTGCCGAATCCGCTGCGAAGTCTGACGACGCGAAAGTGTTTACAGGCAAGTACCACAGTTGACAATAAAAACGTAGGTGCGGCCAACGTCCATCAGAGGGCATCAACCAGCAGCAGAGGAAGGGGGCGCGACGATCAACGAACTATTTCCTGGCGACCACGTGTGTGCAAATAGTCCGGCAATATCTTTCCACCTGGGGCTAGATAAGCAGGCGCTCAGACTTTCAGCAGGCATCTCCACACCCTGCATCTCCTTTCCCAACACAACTTCCACCGTCTACCACTCCCGGATGATGAGCTTCGCCCTGACATCTACCCTTCCTACCAACTCTAACCCCCTCTTCCTGCCTCCTCCTCAGGGCTCCCTCTCCTCCCCCTCCCTCCTTCTGAGCGGATTTCCCCTCCTACTCCCAGTCCATCTCTTGTGCCTTCTTTCAGTGTCTCTGCGCTCCCTCCTGCCCTGTCTTCCCTTTTCCTCTCCCGCCCCATGTGTCTCCTGCCTCTTCGTGAACCCACGGTTGCCCCTCCTCTCTTCATCCCGCCGCTTCCCCAGCTGCCCCATGCTCTCCCCTCCTTTTCAATCCTCTCTGACCTTTCCCTCGGCAGGTCCCGCCTGGTAGTTTTATTCTTCGTCGTGTGTGCTCCAAGTGGGTTTTAAGTGTGTTGTTTCGGAGTGTTTTTAATACTGTGGCCAACTTTTAACCTGTGCATACGCATCCAGTGTCTTCTCTGTGTTTTAAGAATCGCCAACTGTGTTTTTTAACTTTATGGTGACTTTTTTAACTGTCCCCAATGAACGTCTACATGTCACTGTATTTTTACCTCCATTTTCTCCCCTTACTCTGTTTTATGTTCCCCTTTTTTACCTCCTTATGTATGTATTATTTTATTCTTGTTTTAGTTGTCATGTCACTCGGCTGAAGAGCGGCGGATTGTGCTGCTGACAGCCCTCCCCTGCCCGTATGGGGCAGGGGCATGAAATCATAATAAAGAAAAAAAAAAACTTTCAGCAGGCAGTTCTTGACTCGCCGAGTACAGAGAATGTCGGCCTGTCCAGCGGTGTGCCACCTCTACCATCCTCTCTTCCACAGCGATTGTGATATGTTGCTTCCGTCGTGTTGGGCTACCTACCAGCTGCTAACAGCCGACTTCGACATGGAACAGTCGTACAGGTATAGACTCAATAGGCAAAAACCAGAATCAGATACATAAGAGCAAAACATGCAATTAAAATGGTTCAAATGGCTCTGAGCACTATGGGAGTGAACATCTGAGGTCGTCAGTCCCCTACAACTTAGAACTACTTAAACCTAAGTAACCGAAGGACATCACACACATCCATGCCCGAGACAGGATTCGAACATGCGACCGTAGCAATCGCGAGGTTCCGGACTAAAGCGCCTAGAACCACTCGGCCACAGCGGCCGACTCTGATTATAGGACTAAGTTGTTAGTTGCTTGCTCCTCAGAAGGAATCCTTATTGTTTTTTTGGTTTTGAAGAATGTGTTACTGTAGCTGTTTATTGTAGTTTACTTAATAAAAAAAAAGAGTTGGTAAAACGAGTTGGTTCTCGCTCTGTACATTCAGCAGTTACATTCAACACCCTTCGTGAGCGCAGTGCTCCAATTATTGTTTACTGCATATTTGTTTCTGTTTTCTCACTTCGTGAACTATGTGTTTATGCAAGTGTGTGTAGTGTGTCAGTAGCCATTGCATGTCGTGCGTGTGTGTTAAATTGCAACCCTGAAATGCCCGATGCGGACAGTGCTCTCTCCGCACAATTGGTTCAGGAGGATCAAATCAAATGGCTCTGAGCACTATGGGACTTAACGTCTGAGGTCATCAGTCCCCTAGAACTTAGAACTACTTAAACCTAACTAACCTAAGGACATCACACACATCCATGACCGAGGCAGGATTCGAACCTGTGACCGTAGCAGTCGCGCGCTTCCAGACTGTAGCGCCTACAACCGCTCGGCCACTCCAGCCGGCTCAAGAGGGTCCTAATGCAGTTTAAGAAAATAGCACAACGAGGATTGAACCCACAACCCGAACGTACCGAATCTCAAATGGTTCAAATGGCTCTGAGCACTATGGGACTTTATGGTCATCATTCCCCTAGAACTTAGAACTATTTAAACCTAACTAACCTAAGGACAGCACACAACACCCAGTCATCACGAGGTAGAGAAAATCCCTGACCCCGCCGGGAATCGAACCCGGGAACCCGGGCGCGGGAAGCGAGAACGCTACCGCGCGACCACGAGCTGCGGACGTCCCGAATCTCGAAATTCGTAGAAAATAGATGAAACTTAAGAGAAATAAACACATGCATCGAACCCACAACCTTCCAGCATCGTCATGAGACTGTCTTATACGATCTGAATCCTCATGACACTGGCGTTATTGAGATAGATCAACTGCGCTGTTTTAACAAAAACATGACCAGATTCGAACCCAAAACCTTCCAACACTACCAAGATCAGAGTTGTTCAGGAGCCCTGTGGTGGGGGAAGCGTTGGGAGCAGGGTGCTGGTGTGGAGGATGTGGAGGGGCTGCGGTAGGGGTGGACCCTGAATCCTGCACCAGTATCTCCTTACATGTTGACTTCGGACTTATGCCTCGAAGCGCTTTAATCCTCTATGAGTATTCAGCTGATGTTAGTATTTTTAACACAATTTAGAAAATATAAATCCAGTCTGGATAACGGTAAATCGAATCTGTCAGTGAAGATTCGAAATATGACAATAGGTTGGTAACTTCTTGATTGCAGAAATACTGAAGTCATAATTACAGTTGTTTATAAGTATCTAAGAATTTGCGTGGAAAACGAATATCAGAGAAATAATCTCTTCAACCTGTTGAATAAAACTATATCAAACAAAACATATTTCCTAGGGGGTGAAAATATAACTCCAATGACATATATAATGCACCGCTAATTTTACTTTGTGTAAATCCACGATGAAACAACAAGCAGGAAACTATAAAGGGGAAGTCAAGAGGGAACAAAACCCTAGATTAAAAATTCTCTTCGCTCCAGTAAAAGTGACAGGAATAGATAATAAAGGCATTGTTGGGTTGTTTTTGGGGGAGATCATCGGTCTCAGCGGATTAGGGAAGGACGGGGAAGGAAATCGGCCGTGCCCTTTCAAAGGAACCATCCCAGCATGTGCCTTGAGGGATTTAGGGAAATCACGGAAAACCTAAATCAGGATGGCCGGACGCGGGATTGAACCGTCGTCCTCCCGAATGCGAGTCCAGTGTGCTAGCCACTGCGCCACCTCGCTCTGCAATAAAGGCATTACGCAGATCATTAAGCGAAAGAAGCGACTCGGAGTTCTATTGAGAAGTGAGCAGCTCATGAGTGGGTAGTTGTCCCAGATAATACAATGTTCATGCACTCCGTCTTCAGGCCACAAGTGGCCCAGCGGGACCATCCGACCGCCGTGTCATCTTCAGGTGAGAATGCGGATAGGAGGGGCGTGTGATCAGCACACCGCTCTCCCGGTCGTTATGATGGTTTTCTTTGACCGGAGGCGCTACTATTCGGTCGAGTAGCTCCTCAATTGGCATCACGAGGCTGAGTGCACCCCGAAAAATGGCAACAGCGCATGGCGGCTGGATGGTCATCCATCCATGTGCGGGCCACGCCCGATAGCGCATAACTTCGGTGATCTCACGGGAACCGGTGTATCCACTGCGGCAAGGCCGTTGCCACAATGTTCATAGAGTGCCAATAATAAAGCACCGGAAACCAGAAACATGAACAGCTTAGTTTCATTTATACCAATAAATGAACTCCAGGAAGACAAACGTATAACTTTTCTCTGCTGTGTACTGTTTCTTTAAAACTTACAAAATGGAAAAAATGCTATATCACTGAATAACTGTTCAGAGGAGCTGAGGTACAGAACCTATAGGAGTTCAAAATTTAAGATCAGAATCCGTAAAAATATAACAAAGAATCCTTCCTTACAGTGAAATTAGACTGTTGCAACATAAAGTACCTGAAAAAGAAGTATGAATCAAACGAAATTCATAAGACACTATGCCTGAAACAGCTTCTACATCTACATCTAGATCCATACTCCGCAAGCCACCTGACGGTGGGTGGCGGAGGGTACCCTGAGTACCTCTATCGGTTCTCCCTTCTATTCCAGTCTCGTATTGTTCGCGGAAAGAAGGATTGTCGGTATGCTTCTGTGTGGGCTCTAATCTCTCTGATTTTATCCTCATGGTCTCTTCGCAAGATATACATACGAGGGAGCAATATACTGCTTGACTCTTCGGTGAAGGTATGTTCTCGAAACTTTAACAAAACCCCGTACCGAGCTACTGAGCGTCTCTCTCGCAGAGTCTTCCACTGGAGTTTATCTATCATCTCCGTAACGCTTTCGCGATTACGAAATGATCCAGTAACGAAGCGCGCTGCTCTCCTTTGGATCTTCTCTATCTCTTCTATCAACCCTATCTGGTACGGATCCCACACTGCTGAGCAGTATTCAAGCAGTGGGCGAACAAGCGTACTGTAACCTACTTCCTTTGTTTTCGGATTGCATTTCCTTAGCATTCTTCCAATGAATCTCAGTCTGGCATCTGCTTTACCGACGATCAACTTTATATGATCATTCCATTTTAAATCACTCCTAATGCGTACTCCCAGATGATTTATGGAATTAACTGCTTCCAGTTGCTGACCTGCTATTTTGTAGCTAAATGATAAGGGATCTATCTTTCTATGTATTCGCAGCACATTACACTTGTCTACATTGAGATTCAATTGTCATTCCCTGCACCATGCATCAATTCGCTGCAGTTCCTCCTGCATTTCAGTACAATTTTCCATTGTTACAATCTCTCGATACACCACAGCATCATCTGCAAAAAGCCTCAGTGAACTTCCGATGTCATCCACCAGGTCATTTATGTATATTGTGAATAGCAACGGTCCTATGACACTCCCCTGCGGCACACCTGAAATCACTCTTACTTCGGAAGACTTCTCTCCATTGAGAATGACATGCTGCGTTATCTAGGAACTCCTCAATCCAATCCTACAATTGGTCTGATAGTCCATATGCTCTTACTTTGTTCATTAAACGACTGTGGGGAACTGTATCGAACGCCTTGCGGAAGTCAAGAAACACGGCATCTACCTGTGAACCCGTGTCTATGGCCCTCTGAGTCTCGTGGACGAATAGCGCGAGCTGGGTTTCACACGATCGTCTTTTTCGAAACCCATGCTGATTCCAACAGAGTAGATTTCTAGTCTCCAGAAAAGTCATTATGCTCGAACATAATACGTGTTCCAAAATTCTACAACTGAGCGACGTTAGAGATATAGGTCTATAGTTCTGCACATCTGTTCGACGTCCCTTCTTGAAAACGGGGATTACCTGTGCCCTTTTCCAATCCTTTGGAACGCTACGCTCTTCTAGAGACCTACGGTACACCGCTGCAAGAAGGGGGGCAAGCTTTTATCTGTTCGCTCCGAAACGAATGACAAAAGCGTAGTCTTCTGATAAGCTACTTCAATAAAGTTCACACGTACAGTAACGCTACCGAGAAGACTGAGAGCCACAGACAATTAGGACAACAGCTTGAATAAAGTTGCAAACCTTACTGCTACTTTTCTTAAATGAACTCATCGCCATGTGAGTGTCTTATTGTTTATTTAAGTACATTCCGTGATTCGTCCTTTTATGCCATTTTCAAGTATTTGATTTTATGTCTTTAACACATATTGCAGGACACTTAACATGTTGTAAAGCTCAAAGTTGGCCATAAGTTAAGAAAAATATTGGCTCCCCACGAAATGCCAGATGTAAAAGCACTATCTTGTAACTGATCTGTTACAAGATGGTGATTTTACAGCTGGCATTTCGTAACTGATCTGTTACAAGACAGTGATTTTACATCTGGCATTTCGCGGGGAGACAATTTTTTTTTTTTATTTGCATAGAAAATTATAGCCTTTGGACGTTCAAGTAGCCCCAGTTTCATTCTGTGGTGATGGTTGGTTACTTGAATATTAGGTTTTAAAGATGATCCATACTTTCTGAAACATCGATTATTAATTAGTGTTTACGTAAGACCAGTGCATACAGAAAACCACACAACGGAGACAACACACCAAGAGAGAACAACGTAGACCGCAAGAAACGAAACAAATACATTTCCAAAAATCGGGAACTTTCGCAACCACACTCAGACAACAAAAGCCAAACGAAACAAATACACGTACCGAAACTAACTGATCCGAAATTTTGTTATGATTCAAATACTCCATATAGTTTCTCGAGAACACCGACAGTATAATGGAATCAAGAAGATACTGGAAACGAGAACTTCTTGTTTCTCGGATGCCCACTTCTCCAATATACATTTTGGCAAACTCTTTTAAACTAATTTTACCGTCATCATTCCTATTATTCATTTATCTGCTTATTCGTAACAGTCGACTTACCCTTGACTAATAATTGAACATGGCGTTTCATGTTTACAAAATTTACTATGGAAGTTGTACGTAAGAGACAGAAGACTTGAAAATTTGTCCTTGAAACATGCTACATAGTTTCTACAAAATATTAGACAATCTTTCTTCAAATTTCTGTCAGTTCTGAATTTCCAGCTCACCTATTTCACCTTAGAGGAAAAAAAAATTCCTGCTGTACAACAAATATGTGAATCTGTCAGCAAAATTAGGACGGAAAGTAAGCACGGTCTCACCGTCTGTCATTTTCAAATTAAACCATTTTCCTGACATATAATTTAAAGTTTGCTTCTTCAGTACAAAAGGAGCGACATCTTTTACTTCGTAATGGATTTCCGCTAACGTTCGACTTTCAGAACTTATGCGGTTTTACCTGCCTCTCAGTGATACTCACACCTGAAAATCATCCTCAGGTATCCGCTTAGTATAAGCTACGGGTGGTTGACCACCATTCGAAGCTTCTCAGATCGACATACATTTCCATAACTCGGCTCACAAATTCCACCTACTACCCCTAATTATGCGAATGTTACCACGATATTTTCACTTAGTGTGAGACAAGATACTACTGTAGCGCACATCTTGCGAAGTGGAATCTAAACATCACTTTGAATAACTTACTTTGTAACTAAGAAAACGCTCTACTGACCGCATAGTTTCATTTAAGGACATTTTCTATTATTACTTTTCTACGCCCTGGTGTGTTATATCATCTACATCTGCACATTCAGTCTGACGAAAATTCCGGTTTTTTTCCTCTGTATGACGTTTTGTTATGCAGAACCGCACACTGGAATTAATAATATAATATAATATAATAATATAATAATATGTAGCAAGTCGATTCATCTGTATGACTCACACATATTAAACATGAATAAATAATTTTTGGCACCTTCACGGATCTAAATCAACCAAGATTGTTGCTTATGCACTCACAGAGATTATTGATTTCGTTATCTCACATTTGCTACTACTTTTGCGTCTTTCATTTTACTCACATCTACTGAGGCTTTCTCTGTAGCTTACTGTAAATGCGTTCTTCAGTCTGAAGAACTGTTTGTCGTAGCTCTCCACGCTAGGAAGTTCCGTGCAAGCTTTTTTAGCTCTGCATAACTTTTGCAATCTACATTCACTTGAACCTATTTACCTCAGTCAACCCTTCGTCTCCCTCTGCAATTATTACCACTACACTTCCCTTCATTGCCTGTCAACCAATCCCTTCTTTTAGTAAGCTGTGCCATAAATTTCTTTTAACCCCAATTAGATTCATATAATTAGTTATCTGATCTACCCATCTAATATTTAGCATCCTCCTGTTGCACCACATCTCAAAAATCTTCTATTCTCTTCTTGTCTGAACTGTTTATTGTCCATCTTTTATTTCTCTAAAAGGCTACATAGCAGACGAACACGTTCAGAAAAAACTTCCTTATATTTAAAATTATATTCGATGTTAACAAATCTCTCTTTTTCAGAGCATATATTTTTCTATTGCCACTGAATCTCTACTTTGGCCATCATCATTTTATTTTCCTGTTTGAATACAGTAGTAATTAATACTTATGTACTGCTAAGACCCAGCCTATTGCAGGCTGCTATGCTTGAGGATGGGCGAATGAAATGGTGAGGGGGAGGGCAGATATATGCCAAAGTGTGCAGTTAGATACTGGAGGTGAAATTTATCTTAATAAAAATTATATGGTTAATGTTACTCATCAAAAGTTTTGCTTGCTGACAAGCTTACGCAAACTTCCAACACAGGAATTCGTAAACTTTGAGCATAAGAATTCGACTGCAAGAACATTCTGCAAAATCTGACTGCGAGAAAGTAATTTGAAAATACCTATCTGGTTCCCTGTCTGTTTAACATTCGTAATAGCAAGAATACGTCCGCTTCATATAAGAAGGCGGACCAATTGTCATCTGTTCTGCGGATCCCGTCCATTAGCCGCTGAGAACCAATAGCATTCATTCCCTTTCCGAGCGGCTAGCAGCGAGTTACAGCTACACGGTGAGAACCTCACACCTGCATGCTGCACTGTGCCGTATTTCACGACAACCGAACCATTCATTCGACTGTCAATTTTTTTTCTTGTCGCAGTATAGCTGTGAATGTGTATCCGTAAATGTGTCAGTGTGACCACACATCGATGTTTGGAAATCGGCCCAGTCTGCGTCGCCTGGCCACCAAGAGCTGTTGCATAGCGATTTGATTCAGTGATCCAGTTATATGGCTCCTTCCCTGTGTAGCGATTTTACTACTATGACGTGTGGGCCCTAAAGATGGCATCAATGTAATTCGGAAACTGGTAGCACATAAGAAGTTCATAAAATAAATTTCTACAATAAATACAGCTATTGGTAAATTATTGTATCAAGAAATACAGGGCTATTATAAATGATTGAAGCGATTTCATAAATTCACTGTAGCTCCATTCATTGACATATGGTCACGACACACTACAGATACGTAGAAAAACTCATAAAGTTTTGTTGGGCTGAAGCCGCACTTCAGGTTTCTGCCGCCAGAGCGCTCGAGAGCGCAGTGAGAAAAAATGGCGACAGGAGCCGAGAAAGCGTATGTCGTACTTGAAATGCACTCACATCAGTCAGTCATAACAGTGCAACGACACTTCAGGACGAAGTTCAACAAAGATCTACCAACTGCTAACTCCATTCGGCGATGGTATGTGCAGTTTAAAGCTTCTAGATGCCTCTGTAAGAGGAAATCAACGGGTCGGCCTGCAGTGAGCGAAGAAAGGGTTGAACGCGTGCGGGCAAGTTTCATGCGGAGCCCGCGGAAGTCGACGAATAAAGCAAGCAGGGAGCTTAACGTACCACAGCCGACGGTTTGGAAAATCTTACGGAAAAGGCTAAAGCAGAAGTATTTCTTAAACAGGAGATTGGAAAACCGATGGATCGGTCGTGCTGGAGATCATGATCAACAATTCATGTCATGGCGTCCACGCTCTCCCGACTTAACCCCATGCGATTTCTTTCTGTGGGGTTATGTGAAAGATTCAGTGTTTAAACCTCCTCTACCAAGAAACGTGCCAGAACTGCGATCTCGAATCAACGATGCTTTCGAACTCATTGATGGGGACATGCTGCGCCAAGTGTGGGAGTAACTTGATTATCGGCTTGATGTCTCCCGAACCACTAAAGGGGCACATATCGAACATTTGTGAATGCTTAAAAAAACTTTTTGAGTTTTTGTATGTGTGTGCAAAGCATTGTGAAAATATCTCAAATAATAAAGTTATTGTAGAGCTGTGAAATCGCTTCAATCATTTGTAATAACCCTGTACATGCCAGCCATTGTCCCATAGTCCATAATGGATCAACAAAGATTTTTAAAAAAGTCAGGTGACGGCGATAAACGTGAATTGCTTCAAAATCAGACGAGGGGGATTATTTACCGCATTTATAACTTTTTCAAAAGTAAATTTGAAAGCCAATGTCCTACTGTTGACATTTGTGACACAAGAATGGACTGTATAAGCGTCCGGAGTAGGTAAGAGAACTGTAAAATGTGTCAGAGCTGTAGCAAACGGAGAAAAAGTTGTTTGAGTGTCGCCTAGAAAGCATCGAAATAGCGAGAAACCTGTAATACAAATGGTTTTAACAACGATGTTTTAAAACGCTCCATGTGAATGATGAATGCCCGGCATCACGAAAACTTGTTACAGTTATGCAGAAGAAAACAGGCTTCAGAGAGAAGCGCTTCGTCAATATAAAGAATTTTAAAAGACATTGGTTCCAGATATGTTAGGAAGAGAGTTTTTAGTTCAAATAAGTGGCATAAGTGCAGCATCAACGATACAAGAAAAGGAGGTTGTACAACAGTGCACTACCTTGACGAAACATGGGTCAATCGGATTCATTCCAGGATGAGCTCGCGGAAAATGAATGACGGTACTGGCGGTTTCAAGTTCTCGCAGGAACAGGTTCTCGAATAATTATTCTGCATGCTGGCTCTTTTCCTGGTTTTGTTCTTGAGAGTAAACTTGCATTTAGGTGTAAGAAAAACAGCAGTGACTACAATTCGGAAATAAAACGTTGCCAGTTTCGTGACGCGGGTCATAGTTCTTGTCATACTTTCCTTCCAAGTCGGTCTTTGCCAGTTATAATTCAACTGTTGCAGAGAAAACACGAAGTACAAACCCCAGAAAAGCGGATATTTTTCCCTGGTTTTAAAATAAAAATATTTCGCACGGTATAAACGAGACTCGTGCCGATCTCCAGCAGCTCGTGATTTATGTACGTCACGTGAAGGAACGCAGAAACTTGAATTCCTCGCACTTGAATGGGATCACACAGTTTTGCGTCTACTCACGTATTACTGTCAGTAAAGTCCTATGGAATTAATTTGGACAAACGGTAAAGGCTATGTGAGAGAAAAAACAAAATATTCAAGATAACAGACACCGAATAGCTAGTGCAAGAGGCAACAGACAACAAGCCCCCCAAAAGCGTGGGCACGGTCGGTGCAGCATGCTGAAAAGCTTCGGAAAGAAAAATCTGACAGGGAAGTGAAGATTGATGTAAGCCTTGAACCTATCATCCAAAATTTACAATCACATGATTCAGAAACTGAGTCAAATAGCACTGACGATAATATTACTTTGGAACAAAGTAATAATATTTCTTAGCTATAAAGACTCGTGGTTTAAAAAATGTATTTGACAACACATCAGTTGCATACATAATAATGAGAACTTCCTAGCCGTTATTGATTAGGACTTTGTATGCTATGAATTATGCTGACTATAATGTTCAACATATAGCCCAAGGAGAACTTAAGCTTCTCCTAGCGTGTTGTATGCTCTAATAACATGTGATAATGCGGCCGGATAAATTCGTCAAAAGTCCGATTGGTGGTAAGTTCCTATGGGACCAAACTGCTGAGGTCACCGGTTCCTGGGCTTACACACTACTTAATGTAACTTAAGCTAACTTATGCTAAGATCAACACAGATACGCATGTCCGAGGGAGGACTTGAACTTCCGACAGGGGGAGCCGCGCGAACCGTAGCAAGGCGCCTCGGACCGGGCGGCTACCCCGCGCGGCGAAAGTCCGATATTTCCACATGTAAACCGCTGTTATTTTCAAGGCATGAATTGGAAGGTGCCTTAAAATGGCAATAATTGTTACTTACCGAGAAATCGGTTGTTTTCGATGTTATCAGTCAACATTCCCTGGAGTTATTCAGAGATGATGGTTAATTGTTTGCTTGTTCAGTAGATTATAAATGTGTTCTCTCACTGTAATGTTGAACGAGTTAGCTTATATTTACAATGCCCAGTGACAGCGAAAAGTTTGGCAACCTACTGACCAGTTTTACGATAGTTTTTTACGTTAGTCTTTATCAGTAATTCTTTTTTACATAGAGTGATTATACTTAACTACAATCAAACACATCCACACACACACTTTATACACATTTTTAAAAATTCTATTGAGTAGAAGGAGTTGTCAAGCAAATATAATGATTTCGGTTTGTGCTTGAAGTTAAGTTTGTTGTGTATTGAATTTTTACTTATAATACAGATTAAATCGCAATAAATGATAATTATTGCAAGCAGTTTCAGAAAAAATTGTACTTCACGTCTTCACAAAGCTGTGTCAGATGTTCTGAGCTCCCGACGTCACGTAGACTAAATCTGTAGAGCAGCAGACAGAACGTCATCAAGAAATAAATTATTATTTCTCGACCATTGATCGAAATCGGTTTCAGAATTTATTATTCCCTCATAGCTCTGAACGTATAATACGATGTACCGTAGGTAAATGAACCTGACTGTTGTCTGCAGCAAAATAGTTCGGGATCGTGGACTTCGCTCGCTCTCTGCTGCCGCATATGGGCAGTTCTCATCCCTCCACGCTTCCGTACCGCTCCGCCTCTATGCGTAGAAGCGCCATCCTACGTGATGCGAGCAGATCTGAATAATTAAAAATTATAACTCATATTCTGGCTTGGATGCAAACAATTAGCAGAGCGGTACTGGTGCGAGTTTAGGGCGGGTGTTTAACGGGAAACGCCGAACGCTGGAGGGGAAGTGCAGTTCTAAACTGACACCTACGCTCACATTTTTGTAAATATGAAGTGGACACCCACACTTGCAAGGTGGCCATTCGAAAAGATATGTTATCCCTGCTTTGGCTACTACGTAAAAAAAATTCCGTTGAAAACGCAGCGATTTATTTTCGCTTGGCTTGTTAACGATTTGAATTTTCAGAGAAGCGTCATGAGCGTAAAACCCGCACACCTCTGTTGTTGTCATGTTAAAATTTTCTTTTTGCCAAAACACAACGGAGTTTACGCACTAACATGTTGCGCAGACACAGTGGCAACAAAACAGTGGTTCGTTAAGTTTAATAAGTAAGGGACTGAGGAAATGTAATGTCAGTGAGCCGTGGTAAAAACTGCTGTTTTGAAGAGCGCGCCGCAGCGCTTAATGTGAAGCAGTCGCCCTCCGTTTCTGGCGGTGACGCCGCTATGGCAATCGCAGCTTTGGTGTCTCCCTCTGGTGGGAAAGGGGAAAGGTTGCCTGTTCACGTGCATTTAAGGGACGCTATGAGCTCGCCAGTAGGGTCAGTCTCTCGTCTCTCGTCCGCATTTGTTAGGCAGTTAGTGTCTGTCTGTCGTTCGGAGTGCTAGTATGTCTGTCGTTCGGATCAACCTTTAAAGCTGGCAAAATGAGAGTCTTTCCACTCCGCCAGTAAGAGAATTCAGAGAGTGGTCGCCCGGTCGGGGCTTAGTTCCTGCATCTGAGTCTGCGCGTTAGGCCGCCAGTCTGCTCGAGTCCGCGCGACCGCTACGGTCGCAGGTTCGAATCCTGCCTCGGGCATGGATGTGTGTGATGTCCTTAGGTTAGTTAGGTTTAAGTAGTTCTAAGTTCTAGGGGACAGATGACCTCAGATGTTAAGTCCCATAGTGCTCAGAGCCAGCCATCTGCTCGAGTTTGCTCAGGCAATGGTCATTGGCGGTTAGATCGATCGGTTGGTCGGTCGCGCACTGAGACACGACTTGTCCGTCTTGAGCGTCGGGGCATGTGAGGTCGCCATGAAGCGGCTGGCAGCGGACGGATCGGGAGAGCGATTAGGGGGTGCTGCGCCAGGTCTTCTCGTGAAATCGCAGTTTATTAGAAGTTAAGTGATTGGTGATTTGTTGTTTGATTTACTCTTGTTAAATTCTACTTGTTTTCTTGGTGAGGTCACCAGTCGTTTTGCTTTGGGGTCGTCCCACCGCTCTTCTCCGTTTGCCCACCCGCGGGAAGGTGGTTGATTATAAATTGGGCGGTCCGTTTTTCCCTTGTGGAGTAGGGGCGGGTTAGAGCAACCTGCGGTTCGGGGTGTTCGGTAATCTCCCTATCAATCTACCATACGTTAGTAGCTGCCTCTGTTGTGTTTGTCGGATTTGGTGTGTTAACGAATTTATTGCTTGGAGTGTAACGGCCTAATACCTGAAATATGTTTTGATCTTTGGAAACTTTGTTATTATTGCCTACGATCTTGAGAGGCGGTATCTGTCTACTGTAGAGTATCGTAACTATTGTTTGGCGAACCTCGTAGAATTTTATATAAGAATGCATTTCATGGGCTTTTATTTAAATGATAACTTTAGTACATAAAGTTGCCACCCTTTCACTGTAAGACTTTTCTTGGATGTTAAAATGAAGTTGCACCTTCGGTGCCAAGGTTAATATTCTAATTGTTAGTGTTTTGTATCATTTCCATCCCTCCTACGGGGAGGTGCACAGATTGTGTGCTTGTGTAAATTGTTAAAACACTTAGTTTAAAGTTATCTGGTGTATTTCAGATTTGCACCAGTGTAGTCTTTCAGAGGTTGTTGTGAGCGGTCGTAGCTACGGCCGTGTAAAAAGAGAGTGGCGAGGTTGTCAGACCGAAAGCTCATACAGTCAAAACTTGTTTCTTTATGCCTCTGAATGAATTGTAACTTTGATATTTAGAGGGTGCTTTCTGATTATAATTTTAAATCTGGTTCTTTTAAAAAATGCTTTTAGGCACTACTAAAGTGAATAAAATTCCCATTTGTTAAAAGGAATTTGGTTATGATTTCATCAGTTACTCTCTGGCAACTACTTCCCTGCTTACATAGTGTGATTAAATGTGTTAATGTTCTTGATGAATCACTAGTAAATAAAATAAATTCTTAAGAATATTTTCTTTGAAAATAAATCACGGTTCAGTCAGTAGCTTACGAAAAAGCATATAATCGGCACAAGATTACCGTGTAATGTCTTCACTCATGTTGTTCCAAAGCCGATAGCATTTCTCATGTCACCAGCTACCGACTCCCTCAAATAAAATACTGTAGTTAGTGGAATAACACGATAGATAATGAAGTTTTGCATAATAACCATATGGCAAAATACTCTCCTCTCCACGCACTATCTTTTGGAAAGTCTCATTTCGATACCTCAGACCATTTATGACATATGATTCAGTCCGGAACCGCACTGCTGCTGCTGTCGCAGGTTTGAATCCTGCCTCGGGCATGGATGTGTGTGATGTCCTTAGGTTAGTTAGGTTTAAGTAGTTCTAAGTTCTAGGGGACTGATAACCTCAGATGTTAAGTCCCATAGTGCTTAGAGACATTTGAACCATTTTTGACTATTGGCGATCTTTCACACTGGTTTTATAGTTGGCGCGGCGCGATCCCAAATACGAGTATGCATGTTGCATCAGATCAATTTTCTCGTGATTCGTGACAGAGACCTCCATCCAAGTCTAAATAAAAATTCGATATGTTAGGTAAATTTCATATGCAGCAACATATTGTATAATATACACCGAACGCAACATCATAGCGAGTCCTACATTTCGTTGCAAACATTTTCGAATTTCGCGCAGTCTTACTTCCACGTAAATATCACAGTAACTATGGCCGTTAACGAAATGATAGGCACATTATCATACAAAGCTGTAAGTAATGCAAAAATGAATTTTTTTACCAAATAGTTTCTATAAAATCGTTTGGGAAGCATTGCAGGCTATGTGCCTCGATTCTGTCATTGCCGATTGGTCAATAGGTGGCCTCCCCCTCCGAACAAGCGAATGGACTCTCCCTGCGCTTTGGACGAAAATCGGTCATTGCGCATCGACCACCGTATCCTACGTGGATACCAGCCGGTCTTCGTCACCCAATGGGAGCCGTGATTTCTCTGAAACTCAAAATCCTGTCATACTCTCCGGTTCAAGACGCAGAGAGAACTGATGTCTTGACCCCCTAAGCTCGATTATTTACACCTTCACAGCTACGCCTCTAACTTAGTCCTACTGGAGCCAGACGAGCAGGTTTGCCATATACTTTTCTGTAAACTTTTCCAAGGAGGCGCCACGGGTGGTAGGGTGGTTGATCTTGTTTGTGTTTACGTTTCTCTATTCGGATCGCTCCCAGGACTGTTTGCACACGCTTACGACTTTCGCTACAGTCTGGACTCTGCCTCCGGCTAGCAGTTCACTTCGTGAACTCCACCATCATCAGCAGTTGGAACTGCCTCGTACTCTGAGTCACTGTCACTGCCAGTGATTATAACTGTATTCTACGTTCGCCCAGTAGGATATGAAAGTCGCGAGTACAAAACAAAATATAACTAGCCTCCCTCTCTCCAAGAAGCTCATGGCTTACAGATTCCACATGCGACAAGCGTACCTCACGTCAATAATAAGAATTCGCTTCCACCACAGAAACTTCCACAACCACCACCATACGATAAGCGTTAGAGACTCTAAAAATTAACAGCTTCAACAGCTTCCATACCACATTTTCGGACCACTTAACAGCCTACAGTCATCACCAATCTAAAATAGAAACAGATCTGAAAATATTAAAATCAAACCACTATAAACTTACAACTTACAGTTCTACATATAGAAGGCATTATCAGAAGGAAAGCAGATTTGAAACGACTACACTACAATATGCAGTGGGACAGTATTTAACACATTAAAGGAGGTGTACAGAATAGTAGCACCATAAACACTGCATTTCGTAAAATGAAAAAGTGTAACTTGAGAGTAAAGTTCCGCAAACAGGTGTAACTCATAATATTTGTTCTTTCAGTGCTGCAACAGATCATCATGCATTTGAGAATGGGTATTACGAAACTAACTGTAAGTAATCGCAAGATATATTCGCGAAATATTCTCCCGCAACAAAATTACTTTTATAGATCGATTAATCTGTTAACACGCCACACAAACTCACAGTGACATCACATAACTGCGGATGACAAGCAACCAATACTCAATATCGCACATACAGTTCTACAGAAGCCAACAATGTAGAAAAAAATCTGGGTAATAACAACATCAGACAAAAACTGTTTTCACCCTTAGTTTAGTTAGAATAATGGTATTTTAAAATGTTTACATTGCATAAAACTGAATAATAGTATCTAATGATGGCAAAATGGTACTGAAACATGTTTGGGCATTTATGAGCAGCAGTTGTTTGCATAATAGTCGGAACTGAAATCGGGAAATTTTTTTCTGCGAATACGGCTACTGCTATAGCTTCCAAACCAAATGATGAATAATTACAGATTCTCTTACTTCTCTATGCGAGTCAATATCAGAAAATTATTTAAATCAAATATTTCTTTCGTGTAAGTTAAATGACCGTTACAAGTAATTTTGTATAACAGACTAAGCAACGTGGAACACTAATTTTCCACTAACACCTCCACTATCTTTTCATCGTAATATGCAGAAGCTAATAAAATAATAATATAATTTATAAGAGAATGCAACCTGCACATGTAATTCAGTGCCTATTCCTACGGACAACTGTAGCACACCACAGACGACCTGTTGAGCAACAGTGTCATATTTTCTCATTTCTTAATGTTTACCTTTAAAAAACCACCGTGTGACCAGGAGGTGATGTCACAATATCATTCCAGAACAAATTAATGTATTTTTACTGTTATTTATACTGTTTTCCAACAGTCTGCGTGTGTTTATTGATCACGTCATGTTATTACGATATACTATCAACTAATATTTGCTCTGAATGTACTAACGTAAATTTGTTGTAGTTACCATAAGTACTACTAATGTAACATGTTGCTGACTCCAAGATATATCACATCAAATACTAAGAAAATGATATACAAGAACAGTGTATTCTACGCTGTACACTGAACGCTATCCTGCGAAAAATAGATGAAGGTATACATCTAAAGGACGGTCGAAAGAGCCCCGATCAGTTCTCGGACATGCCACTGACACATAATTTTAACCATATGTAAGTTCTATCCCCCTTTATTAGCTGAGTACGTAGTTATGTTCATATAAAGATTTTCTATATATTATCTCAGTCGGATTTAAGATTAAAGCATTTTAATTTTATCGGTCAGCACATAATATATTCGCCTTTGTTTTAAGCGGAATATTACAGATTTCACCCGAAGGTTTAAAATAAGAATGTTGTGGACGAGGCCGGCCGCTGGTGGCCGAGCGGTTCTGGCGCTACAGTCTGGAACCGCGCGACCGCTACGGTCGCAGGTTCGAATCCTGCCTCGGGCATGGATGTGTGTGTTGTCCTTAGGTTAGTTAGGTTTAAGTAGTTCTAAGTTCTAGGGGACTTATGATCTCAGCAGTTGAGTCCCATAGTGATCAGAGCCATTTGAACCATTTTTTTGTTGTGGACGATGCAACGGTGTTGTACACTGCTAGTTGCATTTATAATACTACGCGTTTTATGTTAATTTCCTGTAAAATTATTAAAAGTAAGCCAATAGCAGTCTTTTCATAACTTGTTACTTCAGGCAGTTTTTCTTTTGCACAGAGACAGCGTTCGGAGCCGAAAGAAGTTTACTACTATCAGACACAGGCCTTAGCGTGAGACAGAAATTTCTGTGAATGTATGTCCAGAGTATTTGTAAAGAAGTAAATCGTACACTGTAAGAAAACTGAAAAAGAAGAGAACCGAAGCGTTTGAGAAGTGATGTCACAGAAGGGCCTTAAAAATTAAGTAGTCTCATCATATCGGCTCGGAAACGAATATGCGAAAACATTAACGAGAAGAAGAGAAAGGACGATGGGACATGTGCTGAGACACTGAGGAACGACTTCCGTGGTACTCGACGAAGAAGTAGGGGTCAAGGGTGGTAGAGGAAGACAGTGATTCATTGTATCTGACAAATAACAGAGAACACTGGGTGTGCGTGTTACTCTGAGAAGAAAGGTCTGTTACGGGAGAGGAAATATTGAAGGGTTGTGTCATACCATTCAGAAGACAGATGTTCTAAAAATCAAAACAAAAAGTTTTGCTCATGAAATATTTTGCAGTTGTTTTCGTATCATCGGTGTCATTGTTATTTGTCTGGTGCACGGAGTACTTTACTGCTGCAACAAATATTTTCGTACTATTGTTTCTCTTTGTCAATGGGCTGCATTTCATGAAGATCCTCTAGATCACTGGTTCTCATCCGGGTAATTGCCCTCTGAGAGGTAAAATGAAGTTTTTTCAGTGATAAAAAAGAGTTCGATTGTGTCTTGGTTATGAAGCTAAAAGATCATTGTAGTTATCACTGTTTCGTAAGACTGTAATGGTATTACATAAGTTATCAATAATTCTAATTTTTTTTTCAAATGCAAGCATCAAGAAACGACAAATGACACAATGTGGCTGCGATAATGGCTTGTTACGTATGAACATCATCTTCCTCACATAGTCCACACACAGCACACATATTTCGTATTTTGTCATGTACAGGGTGACAATTACTGAACTATAGGAAATAAAGTCGTCCTAACTTCTGAACGGTTTGCATTAGGACGTTCAAACAGCACGGTTGGCAGTGGGGAATGATGGGAATTAGTATGCGCATGGTTTGGTTCAGCCCATTTTCATTTGGCTGAGTTCATCAATAAGCAAAATTGGCGCATTTGGGGGACTGAGAATCCGCATTTCGCGATCGAAAACTCTCTTCACCCTCAACGTGTGTCTGTGGGTGCGCAATGTCCAGTCACGGAATAATCGGAGCCATTTTTCTTGTTAGCACAGTGACTACCGAACGGATCGTGAAGGTTTTGGAAGATGATTTCATCCCCATTATACAAAGTGACCCTGATTTCGACGAGATGTGGTTCATGCAAGACGGAGCTCGACCCCTCGAAAGCAGGAGAATGTTTGATGTTCTCGAGGAGCACTTTCGGGACCGTATTCTGGCTGTGGGGTACGCAGAGGCCACTGTCATGGGCCTCGAATGGCCGCTATATTCTCCGGATCTGAACACATGCGGTTCCTTTTTGTGGGGCTATATTAAAAACAAGGTGTACATCAATAACCCCAGAACCATTGCTGAGCTGAAAACAGCCGGTCAGGAGATTATCGACGGCATCGATGTTCCGTCACTTCAACGGGTCATGCAGAATTTCGCTATTCGTCTGCGCCACATCATCGCCAAGGATGGAAGGCCTATCGAACATGTCATAAGCTAAATCCGACTATCTTTAGTGACGTTTACATGTTGCATAAAGTGTGTGCACGCCGTAGTTTATAACTAATTTATATTTTTTTATATATTTCAATATTTGTTACCCTGTATTTGCGACAGTAAAAATGAGACTGAACCGTGCGTGGCTAGTGTTACCGCCATCATGTATTTTACACCCTGTTTTTAACGTACTTCCACCTCACTACATTATTTTAAATTACTAGTGTCACTAAGTTTCTGCTTTGCCTGACCATGATTGGCGTTAGCAGCGCGTATCGATATATCCCCTCTCGTTGTAGCTTTGCTCGACTGCTACTACTTCCCGGCCGTTATCTGTCGTTAGCGAGTTCAGGTCGCGAGTTGGAATTCGTCTGGAGCACAGTCTGGACTCCCCAGTCGGGGAGTTGCAATGCGGCACTGTGCAGTCGGGTTGGAGCAGTGAGGTCTGCCTTGACATGGCTCCCCCGACTATTGCCGTCACGCATCACTTGAGCCGGGCCACGGTATTGATGGATCGTCGGTCAGTCGTCCTACCGGACGACGCGTTTTGGCTCGCCAATCGTTCATGAGTCGGCTGCCTGTGTGTGTGCATCAACTCCCGATTGTCTTCGTGCGTGCTTAGTTACTGTTGGGTATCGTTCAGGTCTTCATGCAAGTGTTTGTCAGGTTATGTGTATAGTTAGCGTGATTTCCTTTGGCAAGTTATTTTAAATGTTGTCGGCCTATTGGCTCTGAGAGGTCGGTCGTCTCATCGGGCGACGTGTAACTGGTTCTCTGAGCGCTTCTGGGCCCCTTCAATTAGCATCTTGTGGAACTTGGGCCAGTCCTTTCCTGGTGCAGGGATGTCGTTTAGCCAGTGGGCGTGTTTCCTCTGCATGTTTGGGTCAGAGCCAGTATTTCTGCCGTCGTGTGTCTGGAAGTGAGTGGGAGACGTACCAGCAGTGCAGTCGCGACGGAGCAGCAGTCGCGCACGGACGAGCGAGCAGTCGGTCAGTTGCTGCGGACCAGGGAAGTTATATCCGCGTGGTGTACGTTGCCCGGGTCCGCTGGCAGTCCCTGCACAGTTTCGGAGCGTGTGTGGAGCTGTCCGATCGCTACAAGCTTCGTGATTCACCGACCCGGGACGTCAAAGTTGAGTAGTGGTTTCAACTACCCAAGCCACGTCCAATCATGTTTTCGTGGTTCGCTGTTGGGGAGGTTTATCTGTGAGCAACACCGATGTGTTTGTATTGCTGAAATTTAGCCACCATGCGGTGGAATTAACTATATTGTTTGATTACAATTCAAGTGCACCAGCGGAATTTTTTGGCTTGCGGCCGTTAGTGTACCGGTTACCTGCCCTGGCCACTAACGTAATTTCAGGCAGTGTCTTTCCTCACCTGTTGTCGCTATCCAACACGGTGTGTAGTTTTGACAGATTAATTCATATACATATTTGATTGTGGATAATTACGTCCGTAATATTTTGTGTTTGAGTTCTCATGTACCGATTGGTGGCAAGAAAGTCGTTTTGTCGGTCGGTCTGTGGCTGTCCCTTGGTTGGGTTCCTACGAATCAAGTGTAGTTGGGCTCACCACCTGTCTCACGTAAGTGAAAGAGAGCAGACCGACCCCCTGGAGGCTTCTGAGTGCTGTTGCCTTTACTGTCTTTCTCGCCGGTGTTTAATTGTGTGTTTATAATCTATCATAGCCAATGATAAAAAAAATTCATGGTTTTACTATGTTTTATGTAAGTAAGTTTGATTTCCGGCAAGTGGATACTTGCTGAAAGTTTATTGCCGTTGTGTTGTCTTTTCTTTTAGTCCAGTTCCAGCTACTTAAAACTTAAGGCTTATGGTTGTATTTTTTTAAAATTTTGGAAAAGTAATTGTGGACCTTCAGTCTTGGAACCTTATTCTTAAAATTACCTTTCAAGCTTAAACATTGCGACCTTCTGCCTTTAAAATGGTATGGTAATTTATTTTAAAATCTTGAAAATTTTATTGTGGGCCTTCAACCATTTGTATTGCATCTTGTTTATGTTTGTCTATCCACCCTTGCCTTGAGGCTTTCAGCCTAGCTGTGATATACAGTATATTTATTTTAATTATTTTATTTGTAATTGTAACTGCACGTTTTAAGTCACTTGAAATTTACCTTGTTGATTTTTAAGATTTCTTGTTTGGAGACCTTCAGCGGTGAAAAATTTGGAGTTTGAAAATCATAGTTGTAAAAGTTTGGCTATGTGTCGCTTTGGTTGTAAATGTGTTATTAAATTACAATAAATCACAATTTTAAGGTGAAACTGACCCCAACCTTATTTGGTCCCTTCCACAGTCCTAATCACCTGTTCTGCCCAGCGAGTTTAGCGGGCATTTCAGAAACATATACATAACACAAGATTAATTATATTATGAAAATGCTTTCTCCAAGTTATTGGGGGATTGGATAATGGCACTAACTAATATATGATTGCACTCAGGCCTTATGGTCTCAAGAAGATTACAAACCACTGCTCTAAATGTTCGTAAATATCGAGGAGAAAGTTTTTGCTTAGAATGTAGACGTATAATTTTCACGAATGAGCTTGTCTTTACAAGTTCTGTTAATTTTAGCTGTTCTCATGCTACTCAGGTCTCATTTTTGATAGCCTTTTATTCTAATTCATTTAGATAAAATTTTATAGAATTCAATCGAAAATTAAAATTCCGCACAAAAGATACATCGAGCAGAAATTAGATTCATTGCGGAAAGAAACAGTTCAGTGAGCTCATTAAAAAATTCGAAATAATTAATGATTCAATTTTAAATTGGAATATTTCGAAAGCTAATGTGTTGTAAGAGAATAGAAGGTAGATAATGCCGTCGGCAAAATAGTGCCGTATTTTAATTAATTTATTTTAACAGAAGTCTGTATCAATAGTAATTAATTTTATACTAAGTATTTGAGGCGCTTTGTATAAATAACGACTAAATAAATGCATCGTGCGCATTTACAGCCCCCTTTCCACTGCAGCGAACGCAAGCGGATGCGCATTCCCAGACAATAGGCTGAGGTTCACTGCCACTACTTCGCACCAGTGAACAAGCGTCCAAACTAGACCGAACGCGAGAGAACACCATGTAACGAATGTAACTTATCAGAGCTGTGATATTTAATTTTGGCAATAATAATCGGCAGGTAGCATCCAACACTGTATAGTTAGGAACGCGATACAAAACTCTGATATTTAGAGAAAATTATTTTGCATGGAGAGCGCAGGCTTTTGACGAAGCAAAAGCAAAATGGCAAAGAAAAGAGAGGAATTTAGGGGTCTCAATTTTGGTCATAAACGTGAAAAATGTATAAGTAGTGACTTAGCGATGAATTGCTGATTTCCGTAGAATTTTTCCAAGAGTTTGGACGAAGCTCGGTTGACGCTTTTCACTGGCTTCTGATTGCAACTGAGTAGGAAATTTAAAAGCAGAACACTAGTTACCGTCGACCAGCATAATCTGAAGAGAGGCTTCAATTTACACTCTTGGTTATTAGCAACTGGCGATCCACTGCAGGTACTATGACAGGCGGGAGGTGAGAAAACTTGGATTTCATGATCGAGCGGCCGCTCATAAGCCACACATCACGCCGGTAAATACCAAACGAAGCCTCGCTTGGTGTAACGAGCGTGAACATTGGACGATTGAACAGTGGAAAAACGCTGTGTGGAGTGACGAATCACGGTGCACAATGTGGCGATCCGATGGCAGGGTGTAGGTAGGGCGAATGTCCGGTAAACGTCATCCGCCAGCGTGTGTAGTGCGGAGGCTTTTGTGTTACGGTGTGGTCCAGTTTTTCATGCAGGAGGGGACTTGCACCCCTTGTTGTTTTGCGTGGCACTATCACAGCACAGGCCTACATTGATGATTTAAGCAGCTTCTTCCCACTGTTGAAGACGAATTCGGGGATGGCGACTGCATCTTTCAACACGATCAAGCAACTGTTCATAATGCACGGTCTGTGTCGGAGTGGTTACCCGACAATAACATCCCTGTAATGGACTGGCCTGCACAGAGTACCGACCTGAATCCTATAGATCACCTTTGGGATGTTTTGGAACGCCGACTTCGTGCCACGCGTCACCGACCGACATCGATACCTCTCCTCAATGCAGCACCCCGTGAAGAATGGGCTGCCATTCCCCAAGAAACCTTCCACCACCTGAGTGAACGTATGCCTGCAAGAGTAGAAGCTGTCATTAAGGCTAAATGTGGGCCTATACCATATTGAATTCCAGCATTACCGATGGAGGGCGCCACGAACTTGTAAGTCATTTTCAGCTAGGTGTACGGATACTTTTGATCACACAGTGTATACCCTGATACAGAACGATCACAAAAATACCAACTGGCTCCAAGAAACCACTTCTCCTCATTTCATCAAGTGAGATGACATAATGTTTCAATGGCGGTTTTCACTATTGAGAATAGCGTACTTTTCTTGCTAAAACAGAACAACGTATGTATTAAAACACGTTATAGGTGATTATTTTGCTCTTTTCAGAAAAGCATGCTGCTAATTACTTCGGTGATTTCTTGTTAGCTCTTCCCATGGAGTTATAATAAGGGCAGGTGTCATGACCTCACAGAGTTGAAGCAGACGTCCGCAGTGTCAATCGCCCCAAACATTAGCTTGTAGTGGAAATGTTTTCATCAAATATGCCCGCGTGCGTCATTTACGGAGGTTTTGATTATAGACTAAAGTGGTAAAGCAATCGCATTTCAGTGTTTGTTACACTGGTTCAAGCGATATTTTATTTTGCATTGTAACCTCCCCACAAAAATTTAAAAGGATATTATTTAAGAATGCTAATGGACATTGTGCTAAGTGTACCCGCCCAGAGAAATTTTGAAACACAATAATTGTATGTTAACTAGAATACAACCTAATGTAACCTCCCAGCAAATAAATTTAATGACAATGACAATTAAATAAAAATTAGCAATCTGTCCCTAGTGTAAGCTCCCCACAAAATGAAAGTCAATTCAGTGATAAGAAAATCTCAGTGATAATGATAACTCAATTAGATCGAAATGTCGATCTTAGGCCCTGTTCATTAATTAAACTGAAATTCTTACCTTAGTGAAACTGCATCTGCTCTTATTTATTTTTGCCATAGCTTGGAGGAAATTGATTGCAAAAATTTTGAATTTAAGGGAAGGTTTTCTTTAAGGAATATCAAGGGAATATTTCTTTCATTAAAGAATTCCTTGTTAAAAATTACTTTGAAAACCAAAATTATTATTGGGGCGATTATTGCACAAATTAGTTACAGTTAATTTACATTATTAGCTGAGCGCATTTAAAAATAATATACCTCATCCTGAATCTTGACCAGAGTGCCATGTCGACGCCCGCCGACTCCTCACACACAACTGTACTTGACTACTACTGCGGACCGACAACATCACACAACTGCACTGGGCTGCTACTACCGACAGACTGCACTGCTCACAGACTGCCCACTGACTACTGCTCGCAACTGTACTGCACGACTACTACTGACAGAGTACCGCTCGCAACTCTCGCGCGGTCAAGCGCAGACTAGCCACGATAAATGGTTCTCTGGTCAGAGACTCTGCAATGCCTCGCCATCGCCGCCATACAACTTACGTGTTTCATAACCCTCCACTGGGGGGGCAAAAATTTGGCAGCGATGGTGAGTCATTTGGACTTGCCAAGCGCGGCAAAATTTTTCTTTAATTAATCAACTTCTACAATTTACAGAATATTTAGATACACGAATTAAATGTTGTGCACATGCACCGAGTACAAAACATTTCAGACAAAGACAAGATGTGAGTACAAAACATAGTAGCAAATCAGAAAACTGTATATACAAATTATTTGACAGATAACAAAGTGCACACGCACTGAAAAAATTCTGTAGCATTTTCAGAACAAATAAACAGAATGGCAAAAAATCATGTTGACAAGTGACATGAGTGCACATGCACTGCAGTTCAGAACATATCAGCAAATGACGAAATGTATATACAATGAGTAACAAATGACATAAGTGCATACGCACTGAAGTATTGAACATACAGAATGAGTACAAATCATATCGAAAAATGAGAAAAGTGCACAGGCACTGAAGTTCAGTAGAAAACATATTAACACATAACATAAGTGCACATGCACTGTAGTTCAGAACATATCATCAAAATAAAAATGTATATACAATATAAAAGACAAGAGTGCACATATACTGTACTTCAGAACAAATCGAAAAAATGTCTTTAGCATTTTCACAACAAATAAACATAATGGCAAAAAAATCATGTCGACAAGTGACATAGGTGTACTCGCACTGGAGTCCAGCAAATCGAAAAAATATGTATAGCCCATGAACATAAATGATGTTAGCAAAAAATGATCTTCACTATGTGACAAGAATTAGGATAGGAAAGGGAAGGATTGCATCATGTTGTAGCACTTTAGGCTGCACACAGCTGTTCTGAAAGTCCATATCTTTTCACCGAAGTACAACACCAAGTGACACAATTTGCAGTTCTTTTCCCAGAAGTATTTATCAGCGTAGCCAAGACACTGAACTGCCGTAGTAATATTTCCTGTTATCATTTTAGCAGTACATCAGGTACACCAAACAGTGGGGCCATAATAACGTCTTCATCGCTCATGGTGGTGGACAGCATGTCGTGTCAACACCACGCTCTTACAAGGCACACCAACGTAGAATTAGTGCAAAAACCAAATATAGTGCTCCATGATCATGAGGATGGACAGGAAAAATGGATATTGCAGTAATTCAAGGTAGTTAGCTCATAAGGTGAAGAACATTAAGTCACATAATAGGCTTCATTGAGAATTACAGTAGTAGTTTGCGGCATTCATAGCCCAGTTATTGAACATTTCTGTACCAAGTATGTAGTATTACAGAATAATGTTCATAAAATTAAATTATTGGCTTCATGGGTAATCGTATTATAATAAACAGTGGCAGTCCTTGGCCAGTTACGAAGCATATATAGTATGACAGAATAATGTTCATCAGAAGTCTTAATTGAAAAGGAGAGTCAATTATTGGCCTAGCATTAACATAATACATTGAGTGATACAAATTATTGGCACTCATTGGCCATTTACCAAAACATGAGAAGTCAACATTGAAAACAAGAGCTAATTAATGGCATAATTAATAACATAATTCATTTAGTGACATTAATTATTGGCACTCAGTGGCCAGTTATAGAACATGAAAAGTCATAATTGAAAACAGGAGCTAATTAATGGCATAATTATTAACGTAATTCATTTAGTGACATTAATTATTGGCACTCATTGGCCAGTTACCAAAACATGAAAGGTCATAATTCATTTAATTAGATTAATTATTGGCACTCAGTGGCCAGTAAGTATTGAATAGTATAAAACATTGTTCACCATTCAGTATTATTCAGAACTTTCTTAAATGAGTAGCATTACTTGAAACTGGTGATACACACCATTAAGAAGTCATGATTAAAAATCAGTTAATTACAGTCATAGCATTAATAATCATGGGCATTATAAGTAGTCTCATAACAATAAACAGTGGCAGTTATTAGCCAGTTACAAAGCATTATTATTTTTTTATATATTTTTTTTGTATCATTAAGAAGTCATTACTGAAGTGACATACTATTCAGAGCAGATCAGTATTATTCAGAATTCTCTTAAACTAGTAACATTATTTGGGACTGGTAATACATTTTTTTGTTAGCAATGCATTGCTTAGGGTAATTATAGGGGAAAGCAAAAGAGAAGAATTTGCTTCTGGGTTGTTGGTATAAATGAAAATGTGTAACGTCATCCGTTATAAGTCAGCTGTGACAAGATTATGAAACAAGTAGAGTATATGTAATCACATTTATAGACTTAATGAACAACTGCTTATAGCACATTAAAATCATAAATAACTTCTCCTGCAAAAAATATATAAAAATGGATTATTAAGCTGAAAAGAGAAATGCATTTTATGCTGAAAAGTAGTGAACTTCGAATTAACAGGTAGTGAAATGTGTATAAAAAATGTGTTCCATAGCTGTCCTTTCCAAAACCTTCAGTCATTATACTGTGCAATATAACACCTGCTGTCAAAACGAATTGCAACAAATACTTAAATAACTACATAGCCTAAATATAACTTCAACATTATCCTCATCTGCAAAGAAAACTTCATTATACATCTCATCATAACACCATTATCATCATCACCTGTAAAGAAAAACTTCATTATTCATAGTATCATATTCTTCATCATTATTCATCAGCATTCATTATCATCTGCAAAAAATCACTTCATTACTCATTACACAACTATTCCTTATCTCTAGCATATTTCATCACTAAAACTAAGATGTGTAATTCTGTCTGACAGCCTGCATCAATCACCTTGTATTCTGAAAGAAAAATTAGTTAAGACTGCTATTCTACGATGAGTATAGTATATGCTTGTTAATGCTTGTTAATCCTGATCCATTTCCTCTTCCTCATAAAGTTATTGCATCTTCTTTCGTTTATTCCGTAGGTGAAATTCCCATTTCTGTGTAATTTATTTCCTTTACACGTTATTTTTTTTTTTTTTTGAAAATGATGAACAGAGATTAATGTCTTACATTTAAATCATATACTCATTAAATAATGACTGGTTTATGGTGACATAATTAACCATGCAGCATAACATGACAGAAAACGTAGTATGTCAAAGACATTGACAGTGTTCAGATGCAAAAATGTACACAGAATAATACAATGCAGCAGCAAAAAACGTAAAACAGTCACGATCTTGAGATGTCATAGGGCAAAAAGAATGTCAAAATCAACTGGTGTGTTATACCTTAACTATTTCACAGTGCATATAAACAAAACATGAAAACAATTGTACATAAAAAGACAAAATGTGACGTTCGTTGTGTTCAGCTTGTATGTAGTGTAGTTAATAGAGGCGAGAATTAAAGACTTTAATGGAGAGAGAATTTGATAAAATTAATACGTCATTACATAGAATTGCATAATTATTCATAAAATACGTAAGTTCATCTGGAAAAATATGCACGGTCTGATGTGTAACGACAAGAAAAGCGACCTGCTAATCTTACCTTGCCGGGCACTTGCCAAGAAAAATACGATAATCATCAATAATTAGTCATGTGAATATAATTGCATTAGTAAATGGCATTATAGTGTGTTGAATCATACTGTGTCTTCATTCAATAAAGGGTTTAATATTTGACCAATGGTGGTTGCCTTTCGATTTTCTGGTTCTCAAAGTTTCGACGTGTACCACATTGGGATGAGGAATGCTGCGAATCCGATATGGACCTGCGTATAGAAGTTCAAATTTACTGCACTTACCTTTTATTCTGCTGGATAAATAGTGTATACGCACTAATATCTTCTGTCCAACGTGAAAGTCGCGGCGTGTACAAACCTGTTTTTGCTGTCTTCTCCGGCGTTCTGCGGCACGTTTGATGTTGTTCTGCGCAATGTCAATTATTTCGTGGTGTCTTAGTCGACGACAGGTAGGGAAGTTTACTAATTCTTTAATTTTGTTTGGTGGTTCAACGTTTTTCAGTATAACAGACGGAGACAGCATAGTGGATTCATTTGGAATGGAATTAATTACATCTTGGAATGAGAGTATGTGTGTATCCCAATCAATATGTCTTTTGTGGCAGTATATTCGACACAGCTTACCAATTTCTTTCATTAATCTTTCACAGGGGTTCGAAGAAGCATGGTACTTGGATATATAAATCGGAGAAATGTTTCTAGCTCGTAACATACGTGTCCATATAGCAGAACGAAATTGTGGTCCATTGTCAGAAATTACTTTCAACACATGCCCTACATGAAATAGAAAATGTTTTACAAATGCTTTTGAAACAGTTTTAGCAGTTGCTTTGCGTAACGGAGTGAAAGTAACAAATTTTGAAGTGAGTTCAACAGCGACAAAGATGTAGCAAAAACCTCTGTTAGTTCTCGGAATCGGACCAAAAATGTCTACAGCGGCCATGTGTCTTAATTTAACAGGTACAATGGGATATAAAGGAGGAATATGTGAAGTGGTGTCTGACTTAGCTTTCTGGCAAATTTTACAAGACGCTAAAACTCGTCGTAAACGTTTCTCCATGTTGGTAAAATAACAGTTCTGTCTCAGTATAAGAAAACATTTTCTTGCTCCGTAATGTGCGTAACTTAAATGAGTGTACCAGATTAATTTGTTAACCAGTTCGTCAGGAATGCATAATAACCAGTTGTTGCTGTCAGGATGAGAGCGGCGAAACAGAATGTCATTGGGTACAGTGTAATGGTTTCTTATCGTAACATTATTCCTATCTTGCCAAAGGTGTTTAATTTCTTTCCACACTTTGTCTTTAGTTTGTTCTTGTGCTATGTCCTGTAATGACGACGAACTAAATTTTCAAATGCAACTTGTTGAATGTACATGACACTGAAATTTGCTTTGCAGAAGTTGGTTGCTACGTCTTGCTGATTGTTGCTCAGAGAACGCGATAGTGCGTCTGCTATAACATTTTGTGTCCCGGGAATGTGAACAATCGTAAAATTAAATTCCTGTAAATAAAGTTTCCATCTGCTTAACCTGTCGTGAGTGAATTTAGCCGAAAGTAAAAATTGTATAGCTCTGTGATCTCTGTAAACGGTGGTATGTCTGCCATAAAGAAAGTGCCTAAATCTCGTGAAAGCCCATACAACACATAATGTTTCCAGTTCTGTAACGGAATAATTTCGTTCAGCAGGTGACAAAATGCGACTTGCAAATGCGATGTTTTTAATTACTATTGAACCATCTTCTTCAATTTCCTGGAAAATATGTACGCCTAAAGCGGTGTTGGAACTGTCGGTGGCAATGGAAAAATTTCTAGTAAGATCTGGGTGCGGTAAAAGTGGAGCATTCAACAAAGCATGTTTCAGATTCACAAATTCAGAATGTGCTTGCTTATCCCAAGACCAAATACTGTTTTTACCTGTTAACTGGCATAATCTAGGCGTGTCTAAAGCGGAGTGATGAATAAATTTACGAAAAAAATTAATTAAACCCAAAAAACTGCGTAATTGCTTCTTCGTCGTAGGAATAGTAATGTCACGTAGAGCTTGAAGTTTTTCCGGATCAGGCGCAATGCCTTCTGCTGAAATTACGTGTCCAAGAAATTTTATAGAAGTTTTGCCAAAGTGCGATTTACTAGGATTAACTGTGAGTCCTTGTGCATGGAAAGTTTGTAACAGACGTTCTAAAATCACATTGTGTTCAGACCAGTTAGCTTCTGCAATAAGAATATCGTCTACGTACGTCGTAATTCTGTCTTTACTGCAAACGTGTGTCGGATGGCGTCAAAATTAATAACATTTTCGTGAACAAGATTCTGCGTGTCTAAATTATTGCTTACGTTACTGGAATATGCAACCTGTACTGTGTCTGGTCAAATTCTGTCGTACGTGCTATTATTATTAGGAGGATGTTGTGGCATTTCGACTATTTGAACTGTCCTATTATCTCTTCCAGACGTGTTACGCTCTGGATGATACCTACTGTCTGGTTCATTCACCAGAATATGTTGTTGCTGATCGTTTTGCTGCTGGTAGGACCGACTGTTATTAAACGTATGTTGGTAATTATGCTCATTGTTTTTACGTCTGTCGTGAAAGTCATTCCTATACGGTGCATTGCGATAGGAATTGAAATACTGAGTTTTCTGTACGTAGTTATTTCCTTGCTGCCGTGCGTTACTATTTGTTGTATCGGGGACTATACGTGCGCGCGGCGAAACATTAAAGTTTGGTTGACCTTGTAGACTGCATTGTTGGTTAGGCATGCTAAGCGGCTGACTTTCATGCTATTGTAGTGAAAAACATCTATTGTTACAAAAATGTGGTTCCGATTGCTCAAAATTTTATACATACTGATGATTACGATTTTATCTGTAATTAAAATTACGGCGGTAGTTGTCATTTCTCGAGTGCCTAATGAAAATTGTCACATTCCGTAAAAATTTGTCTTATCGGGTTTTCATTACAACGTTTCTTAATTCTACATAGAGCAATAGTTAAAGAGCAGTTTTGATATATATAAAGGATAGTAGAAGAGAAGGCAGCAGTGCAGAAAACTAAAGATGAAATAGCACTACTACAGCTCGGGGCCCTATGCACGCTACGGCACATATTCATTAAAGCGTAATTAATCCCCTGAGGTCTATTACGCACTGCAAATAAATTTTAGCTTTTGCGTTACAGGCAATAGCGGTATAAATTCAAAAGCAAATAGTTGTATCCATGTTAATTCCAATTTCTGCATTATAGGCAATGCTGATGAAAATACAATAGCAAATTGTCGCATCAGGTTCAAAGCTAGCTTCTGCATTACAGGTAATAGCGGTGAAAGTACAAAAATAAATTGTCTTTTACAGTGCAAATCGTGTATCTGTGCTCTGCCATTATTAAATTCCTTACATTTTCTTACAAATGCAAATTGCTTATAATCAACGTTCTCGTCACTGAATTTGATAACACGTTCAGGTTTGTGTGTAAATCTGTTCGTCTGTGCCATTTCGGATTTCAAGTTGCGTAGCTTTTCAGATTTTAAGTCGCGTGGCTTTTCGGATTTTAAGTCGCGTAGTTGCTGTAAATTGCTCAAATTATACGCACTGCGTAAGTCTGACAAATGTTCGTAAAGTGGCGTCTGCTGTGATGTGTTATTAACTGAAATATTTTTTATCTCTGTTACCTCTTGCTGTAAACTTGACAAATTTCTCCGTAACGAGTTATTAGCTGAATCGATCCCATTGACTGTCTGTTGTAGATTTTGGAATTCCGGTGTTTGACTGAATGAAACTGGTGAAGTATCGTCTGATTTGTTGTCATTACTACTTTCTATAACGTCAATACGACTGGCCAATTCATCATATTTTTCAGTCAGTATTTTTACCTGCTCATCAGTTTTAGTGTCAGAGGCATTAATCTGTTTTTGCAATTTACGCGTAGTTTCATTCAGTTTTTTAACGCCAGTTTTGACGACATCTGAATCCTGTGTTAGTTCTAATTGTTCGAGTCTGTCGGTCACTGTTTGAAAATCGGTTGTGTATTTGTCTGTTTTCGATTTAAGGTCAGAAATTTCGTCACGTAATTCTGTGTTCGACTGTTTGATGGAATTAATTTCGTCGGACACTGTAGCAATATTGTTGTCTACATATGTCTTCGCTTTCGCGAACATTTTACGTTTGTCTTCTTGTCTCTGTGCAGTGATTGTTTCCATGACTTGACGTTTTACTTTATTTTGATCCTGAATAAATTTGCGGAAACGCGTATCACTGTTTTGTATGTGAAGACTAAGACGTTCGTTAATTTGAGTGTTCTGCTGTTCAAATTTCGCGTCAATCTTTTCATCCATTGTGCGCGAAAGTTCTGCTGTCATTGCTTTAAACTCGTCGCGTAATTGTGTAGCTTTTTCAGAGCATTGTTTAGCGACTCCGCTAATTTCGTCTCTGAGTGTTTCTGTTGCAGCTGTTTGCAATTCTCTTAATTCCTGAGCAACAGACTTAATTTCTTCGCTACTTTTTCTTGAACAAGCCTCAATTTCCTCACGTAACTGTTCCTTAGTGTCATGACACTGCGCGGCAACGGCTCTAATTTGTTCACTAAGCTGTTTGGAATTGTTGTCTAGTTTTTCATTAAGCTTGTCTTGTTTTTCGTTCTGTTGTTTGACCTGTTCACTAAGTTTGTCTTGTTTTTCATTATTATTGTCTAGTTTTTTACTAATTTCATTAAATTGTTGTTTGACACTCTCGTTTTGTTTTTCATTAACTTGAAACAATATTGCCATAATCTGATCTAAGCCAGAAGTAGCTGTTGCCTTCTCTGTGCTGTTTGATTGCGTACCTGCAATTGTCGCGTTTTGTGTGACCATTTGGTCATTCTGTAATTTACAAAAAGGTTTGCCAGTCGAATGTACACTGTCGGTTACTATTTCGGAATTAAATAAATCCGTCCTACTTTGTGTATCCTGTTCATTTTCATTGGACAAATTTGTGTCTTCGTCACGTGAATTTAGTAAACCGGTTGTGTCAAGCTGGGCAGCGCTCATTACAATAGAGCTCTCCGCATCATCAATTGTCGTCAAATTAACACAGGAGACAATTGAGTTCGCTTGTTCATTATTAAGATAAATATCATCATTAGCGGTTGGAATGCACTGATTCTCAGTGAACGCAGGATTGTCATCATTACACTGCGTGTCACAAGTCCTATCGGTAAAGTTGTTTGAGTCAGTGATTTCATTCATGATACCTCGCGATACACTATTCACAGTCTTTCGCGGCATTTTTACAATAGTCAAAATTATTCACAAAATAAATAAGCACAATGCAAAAACAACACACAAATACAACAGAGCAACGAATTGCCGTTGACCTATAGAAAGAAAGTCACAAGATTAGTAAAAGCGTTGCGCCAAATTCTAATTATATCTAAGCAAATAAGAGCAGATATCTGACTGTTTTTCAAAAGACTCTCAACGAAATTCGATCCTGGACTGGGTGTCGCCAAGTGTAACCTCCCCACAAAAATTTAAAAGTATATTATTTAAGAATGCTAATGTTCATTGTGCTAAGTGTAACCTCCCAGAGAAATTTTGAAACACAATAATTGAATGTTAACTAGAATACAATCTAATGTAACCTCCCAGCAAATAAATTTAATGACAATGACAATTAAATAAAAATTAGCAATCTGTCCCTAGTGTAAGCTCCCCACAAAATGAAAGTCAATTCAGTGATAAGAAAATCTCAGTGATAATGATAACTCAATTAGATCGAAATGTCGATCTTAGGCCCTGTTCATTAATTAAACTGAAATTCTTACCTTAGTGAAACTGCATCTGCTCTTATTTATTTTTGCCATAGCTTGGAGGAAATTGATTGCAAAAATTTTGAATTTAAGGGAAGGTTTTCTTTAAGGAATATCAAGGGAATATTTCTTTCATTAAAGAATTCCTTGTTAAAAATTACTTTGAAAACCAAAATTATTATTGGGGCGATTATTGCACAAATTAGTTACAGTTAATTTACATTATTAGCTGAGCGCATTTAAAAATAATATACCTCATCCTGAATCTTGACCAGAGTGCCATGTCGACGCCCGCCGACTCCTCACACACAACTGTACTTGACTACTACTGCGGACCGACTACATCACACAACTGCACTGGGCTGCTACTACCGACAGACTGCACTGCTCACAGACTGCCCACTGACTACTGCTCGCAACTGTACTGCACGACTACTACTGACAGAGTACCGCTCGCAACTCTCGCGCGGTCGAGCGCAGACTAGCCACGATAAATGGCTCTCTGGTCAGAGACTCTGCAATGCCTCGCCATCGCCGCCATACAACATACGTGTTTCAGCATACACGAATTTTGCTTGCGCCGTTTATTTTTATTGCAGTGGTTTTTATTTCTGTCATTTGATTTTAGATTTACTATCACTCCAGCTCGAAAAGCTCTTTTGGTGGACACTGTCAAACGGAGAGATTGGAAACCGACCAGACATAGCAAAACATGTTCGCAGCATTTTCTGGAAGAGGACATAAACCGAAAATCAGTTTCGTCAGTCCGTGTTAAGGAAATGCTGGATTACGAAAGCAACCATTTCATATAGCGTACTTCTCTTCTTGGCTACTCAAACCCTATAAAAAAAAAGGCTACGTTAATGAGGCAAAATGCGTCGTGTTACTCGATCAAATATCCATTTAAGACCAGAAAAACGCCTGAAAATGCCTTTCTAAAGCTGTGTCATTCACGAGAGCACTGTAACGTTTTTTATTGAACTTTTGTGTACATGCGATAGAAATTAAGAACTAGAATCAATCGTAAAGTTTAGTCTTCTAATGTTATGGGGCATCTAACACGGCGGCGTCGACTTCAAAGCAACGTACGGCGTAAGTCTGTGGCCACATCTCCTCTTATTAAATCTCGATGATTCTGCTACAAGCTGATGTTACTGAATTCGTCCGCACCACAACAGCTACAATGAAGCAAATAGCAGCACTAATAAAACTGCGAAAACAAAGTTGATGTCCATTTGTAAACATTTAGTAAAACTGCTGATAGAAGGTCGTCCTCATTTCATAACTGCTTTGCGATTATTTGGAATAAAATGTAAATATATTATCGTATCAAAAGATACATTTTAAGTAGAAAAATAAGCACACTGGTCAAAAATGTACCCCAAGGGCCACCGCGCTAATACCGCGTAACTCTGCCTCCAACTTAGATAAAGGCCTTACATCGGCAAAGAAGAGAGTCACAGATTTATTCAGGCGTGTCATATCCAGCTGAAGACAGTCATTGATTATTAGATTCCGTAGAGGGATGTTGATTGCTATGTTCCAACCACTTCCCCAAATAATTCTAGACATTTTTCTGTGGGATTTTGATAGGTGATTTAGCGGGACAAAGTGCGATAGGATACTTGACTATTCGTAAAACCGTGCACGTACGGTATTTCTGCAGCCGTGAGAACACGGTTGCTGTCGTCTTGGAAGATGTCGAATTTGGTGGTAACGCCCGAGCCTCGAAACTGTCAGATCATGGGATCTGATTTCACAATTAAAGGTTACTTTCGTATAACTAATTTATGAACGCGGTGTAAAAATCCTGGTTTATGTTCACGGAAACTTGAAAGAGAGGACATAAGTCGTGGTAAGACATGCTATGGTAAAACCTCACAAAATGACCTCCATCCAAAACTAATCTGCAAGTTAAATGTCTCATTCAATTCCCAGTGCAAGCGCCTTCTCGCATCATTTGAAAAGCTGCAAAATAGCTACTCGTCGGACCAAACTGCTGCCTCCAGTCATCTACGAGATGCATTCAAGTTCTAAGGCCTCCGATTTTTTTTACTCCGGACTGGAAAGAGATAGAGACATGCGCATTGTTTTAAAATGAGGCCACGTTCATTGTCAATACGTCCCAGAGATGGCAGCACCGTACGGCAGATGGAATTTTACCGCCAGCGGCGAGAATAAGAACTGTTGTAAATACTTATAATGGCGACGTTTTCCTTACTTGAACAGCGTGCAATCATTCGTTTTCTGAATTTGCGTGGTGTGAAACCAATTGAAATTCATCGACAGTTGAAGGAGACATGTGGTGATGGAGTTATGGATGTGTCGAAAGTGCGTTCGTGGGTGCGACACTTTAATGAAGGCAGAACATTGTCTGACAACAAACCGAAACAACCTCGGGCTCACACAAGCCGGTCTGACGACATGATCGAGAAAGTGGAGAGAATTGTTTTGGGAGATCGCCGAATGACTGTTGAACAGATCGCCTCCAGAGTTGGCATTTCTGTGGGTTCTGTGCACACAATCCTGCATGACGACCTGAAAATGCGAAAAGTGTCATCCAGGTGGGTGCCACGAATGCTGACGGACGACCACATGGCTGCCCGTGTGGCATGTTGCCAAGCAATGTTGACGCGCAACGACAGCATGAATGGGACTTTCTTTTCGTCGGTTGTGACAATGGATGAGACGTGGACGCCATTTTTCAATCCAGAAACAAAGCGCCAGTCATCTCAATGGAAGCAAACAGATTCACCGCCACCAAAAAAATTTCGGGTAACCGCCAGTGCTGAAAAAATGATGGTGTTCGTGTTCTGGGACAGCGAGGGCGTAATCCTTACCCATTGCGTTCCAAAGGGCACTACGGTAACAGGTGCATCCTACGAAAATGTTTTGAAGAACAAATTCCTTCCTGCACTGCAACAAAAACGTCCAGGAAGGGCTGCGCGTGTGCTGTTTCACCAAGACAACGCACCCGCACATCGAGCTAACGTTACGCAACAGTTTCTTCGTGATAACAACTTTGAAGTGATTCCTCATGCTCCCTACTCACCTGACCTGGCTCCTAGTGACTTTTGGCTTTTTCCAACAATGAAAGACACTCTCTGTGGCCGCATATTCACCAGCCGTGCTGCTATTGCCTCAGCGATTTTCCAGTGGTCAAAACGGACTCCTAAAGAAGCCTTCGCCGCTGCCATGGAATCATGGCGTCAGCCTTGTGAAAAATGTGTACGTCTGCAGGGCGATTACGTCGAGAAGTAACGCCAGTTTCATCGATTTCGGGCGAGTAGTTAATTAGAAAAAAAATCGGAGGCCTTAGAACTTGAATGCACCTCGTACTATACAGTCTCGGCGTTGTTTGGCCCGCCGAAGACGTGCAGCTTCATGTGACGGTGTCAGCTGTAAACTTTTGCGAGGCAACCGACTGTAAATGTCCACTCCATGCAGTTTCGATTGGAATGTTTCCGCGGAAACAGGTTAAGATGGATTTGCATTCGCTGGCAGTTGCAGTTCCTGTCGGATTTGAAACCGACTGTTATTAACATAGCGCGGTACACGGCTCCATTTCCTGTCGGTTAGAATCTTTTTACGACCATTTTGCTTTGCCGTGTTACATGATTGCAAAGGGTACTCCATTACACAGACGTTGGAGAGTCTGCGTTGATACAGCAACAAGTCTTGCAGCTTCATTCACGGTGTGGTCATGCACACTTTCAGAAATGATAGTTCCTTTCCGTCCATCTGTCACGTCCCCATGCCGACTCCTCTTATTGCTCTGATTACACACAATCGACTAGCACATATATACCACTTCATCACGTGCGTACCCAGCCGGGATGGAGGTGGGCGGGGGTGGAGAGGGCACTGGGAAGGTTCCCAAAACCCAACTCCTAAAGAAACATTACCATCAGAGAAAGAACTAACTTTCTACTCTGGTACAAGAACAGACGTATATATTCGTCTCACTCTGAATAAATACGTAGCATATAGTACATACTGACTAGTAGCACGTGCTTCCAGAAGCATTTGTCATGAATTCTCCACACTGTTTTGCCATTAATAACGAAACTAACATTAGTCGACACCCCTAGCTCAAAAGCTGGGCAGTCTACTGTCCTGTACTTCGCTTCTATCACTCACGTCAGCAGTGAAGGATCATATGATACCTTGGTATCAGTTCTACACCACTTACAGCGTTCCAAAAGTACTCTTCAAGTGGCTGACTAAGATTCTACCAAGTCAGCTTATTCATGCGAAGATTATTCGTAAATTATCCTCTGGTTGGCTATTAAAAAAGAGACTAATGCTTGTAACTTCATGGCATTTGCAAGGATGGAACTTCAAAGGTCACGTTGTATCGATCGTCGCTATGTTACGTTCATTGGTATGTAAGTAGCAAGGGACTGAAATGGGTGGTATTACTGTATATCCCACAGATGTAGGGTAAAGCTGATCCTGCGCCATTTTCTGTGTGGGTTGCATACATTCAGGTGCAAGCATACATTCACACACGAACCAGTTGGCCTGTTAACTGGTTCATGACCTCTAGTGGTTGATTTATGAACCCCTGGGGATTATCTGTCCTTATGAGGAATCCCCCACCTCTCCCCCTCTATCCCCCCACCACTCTGGGAAAGTTCCACCCCCTTCCACCTTGCTGATACAAGCGCACTCTTCATATCAAATTATTTGCCCAATTAATTAAATTGATCAATTAATTACACCCTCCCCATCTGGGAAATCTCAGAGTCCTTCCACCGCTTCCCCACTCCCCCTAGTCGCTCTCACCTGGAAATTGGCAGGAAAACGATTCTATTTGTGTTGGAGAGGAAGGATCTCATGATATAAAATTGAAATCAATGTCAACTGTATAGTAGAACATATACTGTTTATTTATAAAATTCAGCTTTCAGGCTTGGATCTCTTTATGTGTTGGGAAAGCTCTCGACCACAAACTACATGCCCTAATTATCTAATTACACTGCTGCATGTTGGAGATGTTGTCTTGCTGTAAAATTTTCGTATGTGTACTCTCCTTGACATGGAGGGATCGACTGAGCTAGTGCACAATGCCACCATCAGAACACGTCCCACACCCCCTCCTATCTCCCATTTCTCCCTCCCCCTCCAATCTGGAAACTGGCAGAAAAAAGACTCAGTCTATGCTGGAAAGGAAAGATGTCATGACACGAAATTCAAAACAATGTCAATAATAATATATTGATGCATATTCTTTATCTGACCAGTTTGTGATAGACAGGGCTTCCACACTTGGGTAGAGCTCGCATCACACCCACTTCGCATGATGTAAGAGCTATAAGCACCGAGGAATGGAATCAAGTGCGGTATATAAGATGCTGTTTTTGTATCACCCGCAGTTTGTCTGTCATCGAGAGCTACCACAGAGGTCGAAAACCACCCAGTGTCTTCAGTTAATGACACTACATACAACTGACCATAGACTGTAAGTCAGCACCCTTTGATGTTCGATACCCCTGTTCTCTCTCATGTGGCTACTTTCTACTGGACACACCCAAGGGTCCTCCATATGTTCTCGCAGCCTCTGAGCAAAGAATTAGGTGGTGGCATTCCTTTGATCAGGAAATTCCAGACTAACTTCCTGTCTCCGTCTCTCTGTCTCTCTCACGTGATTACTTCCTGTTTGTGAGAACACAAGCATGAACGAATGTGTCCATACACGCACACAGAGGGTTTCATCGCTCCTGAGAATAGTGTGTTCTATTGACTAATGCTAGTGATAAAGGAAGAGCTAGCGCAATTTTTGATATCAGAAATGACAGGAAATAGCCCATCAGCACTACAAGAGTCAAATAGACTTCCTAAAGTACTCACCACCACCTTATGATGATTCTCCTTCATCATAAAATATATGTTCAGAGTTTGAGAATCACACGCTAACACTTTGCAGATCAAATAGTTAAATTTCTACCACAAATAAACTGTGTCACTAAATATACCTGAAGTCGTGTATGCACTGACATTTGAGAACACAAGCACCGTCCTCCACCACAGCGTTTCCACCTTACACGAAGTGTATCTGGCGAAAAAACCCTTCCCGTTGCACACACTCACAATCTTAAAGCTTGCCGTCCATCACTGTGCTCGCAACTGCATCACATCACGTTTGATCATCTGTGTTATGTGCGTCGACTGCATCGACAGTGAAGCACCAATCTCCCGGTGTTTGCAAGCATGCCATACCGAATGCTCAGAGATAGGAGACACTATCACCAATTTACATGAGGACGATAATCGTCCAATGCAAACCCTCGCCATATTTAATCTTCTCATGCAACACACACATCCACTTCTGACACTGCTCTACCAGCATATTAACTAGTTCACTATTCTGCTACACAGAGGACTTCTCGAGGGGCACCACCAGTATTTGCCCCGCAGCTGTAGACAAGAGCACCTAAGCTGGTAGCTGGTCATGCGAGGCTGAGCCACCGTTTCCAGCTGGCCACTCGCTGCAGATACTGCGAGACAAACAGGTACGGCTTGAGTACATATTTCTAACTGCAGTTCCACCCCAGCCAAGACTCCCCAGTTTAAAAAATCCACTTTACCCAATCCAGACCGAAGATGTTGTCCATACACCTCGAATGTCTCACATGCAATGTAGATTCCTTTCTTTTATATGAGTTATTTTCGAAGACAGAAGAAATTGCAAAAAAAATGGTTCATATGGCTCTGAGCACTATGGGACTTAACTTCTGAGGTCATCAGTCTCCTAGAACGTAGAACAGCTTAACATAACTAACCTAAGGACATCACATACGTCCATGCCCAAGGCAGGATTCGAACCTGCGACCATAGCGGCCGCGCGGTTCCAGACTGTAGCGCCTAGAACCGCTCGGCCACACTGGCCGGCATGAAATTGCACCATACAAACGTTTTCACATCGCTAAAGTATCGTTACTTGTGAAAATTCAGTAAAAATCCGGTAAAAAAATCTGTTCTTATCAGGTTAATATCACTTCATAAATTCAGTAGTATAACTGATTTTAGTACAATGGTTATCTTTCCTTCTGTAGGTGTGAGACAGAAATTTCGTTAAAAGATCTTGTCACATGAAAAACATAGTATTCTGAGGAGGGATGAAAACCTCCATCTGCGCATTTGGACACATTCATTCATGCATGTGTTCACACAAACAGGAAATAATCGCTTGATAGAGACAGAGACAGGAAGCTAGTCTGCAATTTTCTGATCAAAGGAATGACACTACCTGATTCTTTGGTCGGGGGCTGCGAGAACAAATGGAGATCCTTCGGGCAGGCAGGCATGTCACCTTGGTCCATAGGTTTGAGACACAGGTGTTACAACAGAAAGTAGCCACTTGAGAGAGAACGGGGACATCAAATATCAAAGGATGTCGACTTCTGATCCGCAGTCGATGGTATTTAGTATCGTGATCTGTAATTAGGATACTGGGTGGATTTCGACCTCTGTGGCAGTGTCTGGGTGACAGATGCACCATGGGAAGCCCAGAATGGCGGCTAATATACTACACTTGTTTCCATTCCTCAGTGCTTACAGTTATTACATCATGGGTATTAGGGGTAGACGTGAGCTCTTCACAAGTGGGGCAGCCCTGTCTCCCACAAACTGATCAAATAATATGCATCAATATATTATTGTTATTGACTCTGATGTGGATTCTGTGTCATGAGATCCTTCCTCTCCAGCACAGACTGAGTCTTTTTCCTGCCAATTTCCAGATAGTGAGGAGAGACAGAAGTGGGGGAGTGGAGGTGAGGGGATGTGGGACATCCTCTGGAGGTGGCACTGTGCACTAGCTCAGTCAATACCTGCATGTCAAGGCCAGCACGCATACGAAAATTTTCCAACAAGACAGCACCTCCAATCTGCAACAGTGTAATTAGATAATTAGGACATATAGTTGCTGGATGTGAGCTTTTCCCACCAAATAAAGAGATCCAGCCCCTGAAAATTGGGTTTTATAAATAAGCAGTATATCCTTTGCTATGTAATTGACATTGATTTCAATTTCATATCATGAGATCCTTCCTCTTCTAACAACCCTACCACAACAAAGGTCAAAATTTAATAATGATTGTGGTGTTGCTCACGCTGCTAAATACTGCATTTTCGGTCAACAACAAAGTTATTATGTGGCAGGTGTCATTAGAGCACAGTTAATAAAGTTATTTCATGTAATAATGAATAAACTAGGCACTCATCTTTTCGTGTTTCCCACGCTGGTCTCGTTGTAAAATCATGGCTCAATCATCGAAAATCTAGTTGGTGATGATTCCAAGCACGGATGCAAAGAGGCCTAGGCTTTATTCTGCTATATTCAAAAGTTTTATACATGTGTTTCACAAACCATTCTTGAAGATTTAAACCTTTGAAAGTTAGCACAATGGTGATGTAAAAAAATAATCAGCACTCCGAATTTAAGTTACACATCTTTTTTATTGCTTTTGTTGCAATATCACGTAACACACAAAACATCACTTCACAATACAAAAAATGCTTGAAAACATCTTCCTCACTGTTAAAGTTCACATTTTATAAGCTGACTACAACATGTGTCTTTCCAACATGACGTCCAAGACTTGACTCTCTCAAGGTCCGACTCTCTAACTACTAACCGCTTACGCGCTCAAAAATCAAGAGTTACAAGTACGTCAAAGATCATAGTGACAAAAGAAAGAATACACACAAGAATAATATCACTGCAACATGAACATAGCCGGCCGCGGTGGTCTCGCGGTTCTAGGCGCTCAGTCCGGAACCGCGCGACTGCTACGGTCGCAGGTTCGAATCCTGCCTCGGGCATGGATGTGTATGATGTCCTTAGGTTACTTAGGTTTAATTAGTTCTAAGTTCTAGGGGACTGATGACCTTAGATGTTAAGTCCCATAGTGCTCAGGGCCATTTGAACCATTTTTTTTTAACATAAACATATCAATGTATCAAAGTACCTCTACATTAATGAAATAAAATCTGAATGTTGTCTCAGAAATATATTAACTACTTCACAGAAACACAGTAAAATATTGCTGGTATCGAGAGGTTCAGGTGAGTACTTCACAGAAACACAGTAAAATATTACTGGTATCGAGAGGTTCAGGTGAGCTGCCGTCATGGTTACGTAATTCAAGTACCATTACACTCTCCAGCACAGACTGGACCTTTTTCCGCTCCATTTCCAGATGGGGATGAGGAGGAGGAGTAGAGCATGGAGATGGGGTAATTAATTGATCAATTTAATTATTTAGCCAATTAAATATGAAAAATATGCTTGTATCACTGAGAGGGTGGGGATTGAGGCTTTCCCAGAGTGGTCAGGCTGGAGGAGGGGGAGGGGTGGGGGGTTTCTCATAAGGACAAATTATTCCCAGAGGAAAATCAGTTAACAGAACAACAGGTTTGTCCCTGAATGTATGCTTGCCTCTGAATGCATGCAACCTGCAAACAAAATGGCTCAGAAAAGGCTTTACCCAACTACCTCCCACCATTTGCGAGGAACGTTTTGTCATTCACTTCCTACAGTCGAATGGAGTCAGTGCCGCCGAGGTTCATTGTGTCACGAGTATAGGGATAAGGTTATTGTGATATCGTCCAAAGATCGTGGCACCATACCAAATTCAGCAACGCACATTGATACCATAGACATTAGCAATGTCTCTCTGCAATGCCCAACGACGAGTAGAAGAAGCTGAAGAATACATGCCCTCTCTCTCATCAGCGCACCATCCTCGCACCGAGGTCAATATACAAGGTGAACATTAATGAAACCAACAAACTGCAGGAACGGATTCATAACTGGACATACAGGAAAAAAGGTCCTATGAACATGTGACTGGAAATGCATCATTGCCACAGTAGATGGTGCTGACGAATTAAAGTTCCTCTGACCATGTGCCATGTGTTGCAAGCTGTATGATTGACGCAGCGTAATACAAGGAGCAGAATGGTCCAGTATTCATGTCGGAAACAAGCCGAGATGATGTTTGTGTACGGACAAAGAGATGAAAACGGTCGAGAGGCAGCATGGCTATACCAAATCAAGTACCCTCTTAGACACTAACCATATCACATAACATTTCAAGCCCTTTTTGGGGCTCTCAGACTGACGAATATGCGTGGAGGTGGCGGACTGTACGTACACCAGATTTGACTACCGGGTTCTACAGAATATTGAGACAAAACCTAGTAAAGTTCCAGGCAAATGGCCTGCCAACATTGTGTAAGCGATAATACGATTATGTATATCCTGTATGACAATCGCTCTATCAGCAGCAACGAGACTGTTTTGAGCATCTGTTGTGACAAGGATGCTATGCAGCTCTGTACTGTGGCCCGGGACGATTTGTTGTCATTGCACGCACACATCCATTTCTTGACATATGTTAATACTACCTTTTTTCCCTCATTTCCAATCAGGAATCAATCCCCGCAGTTTGTCGGTTTTATTAACGCCTGGCATGTAAGTACTCTGCGCAATTCGTGACTTCAGTTGAAGCAGTCAACATCATTGAGCAGAACTAAAGAGTTACTCAAGTCTGAGACGGAATTGTACTTTTGTAACTGCTGAACATCTTATTTCAGGAGAAGAGTCTGTGATTGCATGCATCAAGGGATGGTTTAATAATCTATGGCAGCTGTAAATATTCTAAGCCCTTCTGTTGCAAAGGATTGTATCAAGCTAAGTAAATCTTTTTCCATTCAAATAATAAAGTGAACTAATATTTCATATGTTGTAGTTCGGTGATGGTTCAAATGGCTCTGAGCACTATGGGAGTTAACTTCTGAGGTCATCAGTCCCCTAGAACTTAGAACTACTTAAACCTAACTAACCTAAGGACATCACACACATCCATGCCCGAGGCAGGATTCGAACCTGCGACTGTAGCCGTCGCGCGGTTCCAGACTGTAGCGCCTAGAGCCGCTCGGCCACTGCGGCCGGCCTATAGTTCGATGAGATCTCCCCAGTGCAATCAAAGAACCTACAGTCATGGTCAGACGGTCGTAGTTTGCCTGGTCTTAACACTTATGAGTGATGGTGTTGTGAGGGAGTTGTGCAGATAATTCAAGACTGGTTGCACAGGCCTGATCGTGAAAGACATTCAGATGAGAATGATGAACTTGTGCAACAAGCTGACGAAATTGTGCTTGCAAGACGTCAGTTCACATTTTCCATACTTTCTGAAAATGTGTCTCGGATTTGAACGAGAACTGTCTTTAACATTACCACAGACAGTTTAAGTTAACATATGTTTTGTTCACGGTGGCTACGAAAATTCTGTAATCGAAGTTCACAAAACTGGAAGAAAGGACACGACCTTGACGTTCCTTCAGCGCTGTCATGAAAAAGGGCAGGAATTACTGGACAAATTCGTGACTGGGGACAAGACGAGAGTGCAGAACTGAACATTCAGATGGTGGTTGCTCACTCATCCTTGCAATAAGCCCAAAAAATTCAAGTAGACGCTGATGCCTACAGTTTTTTTGGGGGGATCGCAAAGGAATTTTGGCAACGGATTTCCTGTGAGTAACGAATGAGAATACTGTGACGTCATACGCTTATTGCGAGACTCTTACGAAACTCAGGATGTCAATCCAAGCCATACGGCATAGTGAGTGACCCGATTCTGCGAATAGAAACAAAAGCTCGTACATCCTCTCTATAGCCCGGATTTGGAACCAAGAAACTTTCTCCCCAAGATGAATTCAAGATGTTGTCAACAACTGGATGACGCACCTGGTACCACCATTCTTTGATCACTTTCATCTTGGGCTTCAAACAATCGCAAGGCAATATCTAAACATGTAAACGCTTCAGAGGCAACCAATACATTTTCACCTTCAATTTCTGGACAATAAGTTGATGAGATCGTGGCAACGTCTGCTTTATCAGTGACGAAATTTACAGTTTAGCTGTCCTGCATGACTTGGTGCCTGCATCGCCAACACTCATCCATTATTGAACGTTTACTTTGCCACATTAATAACAACCGAGTTCTTCTACAATACTGAGAGAATTTCGAGCACATCTGTTTGTAATTTTGAATTAGACTTTCAGACATTTCCTTGAAACCCAAAACTCGAGGCTTTTTTTTCAAATTCTGTACCTTTACACTATCCCATGCTGCTCAGTTTTTGTAGGACGCATCTTTAAAATCAATATTTTTATGCTTTCTTAACAGACATCCTACTCCCTCCTCTTCAATTCCTAACAATAACTTACGTAACAATTCTTTTCTGTAATCTACATCTACATACACACTCCGCAATCCACCATACGGTGCGTGGCAGAGGGTACCTCTTACCACAACTAGCATCTTCTCTCCCTGTTCCACTCCCAAACAGAACGAGGGAAAAATGACTGCCTATGTACGAGCCCTAATCTCTCTTATCTTTGTGGTCTTTCCACGAAATATACGTTGGCGGCAGTAAAATTGTACTGCAGTCAGCCTCAAATGCTGGTTCCCTAAATTTCCTCAGTAGCGATTCACGAAAAGAACGCCTCCTTTCCTCCAGAGACTCCCATCCGAGTTCCTAAACATTTCCGTAACACTCGCGTGATGATCAAACCTACCAGTAACAAATCTAGCAGCCCGCCCTCAATCCGACCTGATAGGGATCCCAAACGCTGGAGCAGTACTCAAGAATAGGTCGTATTAGTGTTTTATAAGCGGTCTCCTTTACAGATGAACCACATCTTCCCAAAATTCTACCCATGAACCGAAGACGACTGTCCGCCTTCCCCACAACTGCCATTACATGCTTGTCCCACTTCATATCGCTCTGCAATGTCACGCCCAAATATTTAATCGAAGTGACTGTGTCAAGCGCTACACTACTAATGGAGTATTCAAACATTACGGGATTCTTTTTCCTATTCATCTGGATTAATTTACATTTATCTATATTTAGAGTTAGCTGCCATTCTTTTCACCAATCACAAATCCTGTCCAAGTCATCTTGTATCCTCCTACAGTCACTCAACGACGACACCTTCCCGTACACCACAGCATCATCAGCAAATCCCTTTGAAAGTCTCAATAATGCCTTAACCCATGGGCTGTAATACGGAAGTTACGTTGGATGGAAGTAACATCACTTTCATAAAATCGTCCTTTTCGTTTAAGATAACACATGATGGATGAGTTGGTACGTTGTCAGGGAGCAGTAATGTTTTCTCTCTTTCGCCATTCTTTAACTATTGAGCTTTTACAGAGGGTACAAAAACTGCCATAAACCGCTCCTTGAAAATCGTATTATCCATGCAGGTGCTCCTTCGGGAGATGTGAACAGCAGACATTGCAGAAATGTTAACGTATTTGCAACAACGCGATTTCTTAGTTTCACTAACGAAGAGCATAGGCTGTCGGTGGCTATCAGTAGCGTTAGCTTGTGCTAATAGGATCCTCGCTTATTTTAGGACCGTGTGCTCCTAATGCAAGATATTAAGCAAGAGTTTTTCTAGGTAAAGCTTTCCAGTTGAGCCCAGTTTTGTCAGCATTGTAAACGTTTACGAGACAATAATATCCTTCACTTAATAAGTCCCTTAGTTCGATTTTGAAAGAATCAGCTGCTGATGAATCAGCAGATAGTTTTCCTCCTTGTATATGAAGCTCATGATTACCGTATCTTGACACACAGCGTTTTAACAAGCTCGTGTTTGCTTTAAAATTCGACGGCCTTAAATTGAATTGCTATTTCACATAGAATGGGACCACAGATAGGTTCTCCTTGCGATCTTTTTTGTGTATCACTTGCAAACAGCTTCATCTAGACCTGTGTTCGTGATGAGCTTCATGATTTCACGACTTTTCGATCCATCAGTGTAATCAAAAATTTGTGATGCTCCCATCGTAATTATCGCCCAACCAACTTGTATTTATTAGATAAATTGGTTGCAGATTTACTTTCTTCTAAGCTTTAATTAATCTCATACTGACAGAGAGATCAGTCCTTTTTATGAGAATAAAAAGAATAACACCTTTACGGTTTGGCTAATTATTTCGCAAATTTACTTTACGAGACAAAATTGACATAAGTGATTCTAAAAGAGTGAAATGGTTACCCTTTCACTATTGCTAGAAACTGGCACACCTGCCTAATATCGTGTAGAGACCCCGCGAGCACGCGGAAATGCCGCAACACGACGTTGCAAAGACTCGACTAATGTCTGAAGTAACGCTGGAGAGAACTGACACCATGAATCCCGCAGGGCTGTCCATACGAGGGAGTGGAAATCTCTTCAGAACAGCACGATGCAAGGCATCCCAGATATGAATAATGGTCATGTCTGGGAACTTAGGTGGCCAGCGGAAGTGTTTAAATTCAGAAGAGTATTCCTGGAGCCATTCTACAGCAATTCTGGACATGTGGGGTGTCGCATTGTCCTGCTGGAATTTCCATCGGAATGCACAACCGACATGAATGGATGCACGTGTTCAGACAGCATGCTTGCATACGTGTCACCTGTCAGAGTTGTATCTAGACATATCAGGGGTCCAATATCACTCCAACTGCACACGCCCCACACCAGTACAGAGCCTCTTCCAACTTGAACAGTCCCCTGCTGACATGTAGTGTCCATGGATTCATGAAGTTGTCTCCATACCCGTGCACGTCCATCCGCTCGATATAATTTGAACCGAGACTCGTCCGACCAGGCAATATGTTTCCAGTCTTCAACAGAGCAATGTCGGTGTTGACTGGCCCAGGCGTGGCGTGAAGCTTTGTGTCGTGCAGTCATCAAGGGTACACGAGTGGACTTTCGGCTCCAAAAGCCCATAGCCATTATGTTTCGTTGAATGGTTCGCAAGTGACACTTGTTGATGGCCCAACACTGAAATCTGCAGCAATTTGCGGAAGGTTTGCACTTCCTTCACCTTGAACGATTCTCTTCAGTAGTCGTTGGTCCCGTTCTTGCAGGATCTTTTTCCGGCCGCAGCGATATCAGGGATTTGATGTTTTACCAGATTCCTGATATTCAAGGCACACTCGTGAAATGGTCGTATGGGAAAACCCCACTTCATCGCCACCTCGGAGATGCGCTCGCACGCAGACCATAACACCACGTTCAAACTCACTTAAATCTTGATACCCTGTCATTGTAGCAGTAAGCGCCAGCACTTGTTGTCTGATATGGGCCGTATTCTGCCTCTTTATATATCTCTGTATTTGAAAACGCTTGCCTATACCAGTTTCTTTGGCGCTTCAGTGTAGTTCGGTTAAGAGGTCGTGTGCCATCCCCATGACGTTATTGTGAAAATTTACGGGGCTAGCGCGACGATATAAAAACAATCGTAAAAACGAAAATATTGATAAAAGCCATAAAGACGATGTGTTGTGATTATTGCAGTGAAATATTCTAAAATAATACAGAAAAAGGACAATGAAAATTACTATCAATACGAAAAGTATGTATTTCAAGCATAATCTCTGAACAAAGATAAAAATGAATAGACAGTCCACTAACGAGGAAGAAAGAGAAAAAACTAGCTACTCTTCGTTTTGTTCTTGATTGTAGAAGTACGCCATTGACGATTCGTGATGAGAATGGTATGTGTTTGTTACTAATACTGTAAGAAAAAGCATTCTTATGTTAATAATAATTAATCCTGTAAATGTGTAAACTTGGGTTTTCCTTCAATATTGTAGGGAAAGGCATCCCATAATTATTACTGAATAATTTGCAGTTTTCATAAAATGTTCAAATGTGTGTGAAATCTTATGGGGCTCAACTGCTAAGGTCATCAGTCCCTAAGCTTACACACTACTTAACCTAAACTATCCTAAGGACAAACACACACACCCATGCCCGAGGGAGGACTCGAACCTCCGCAGTTTTCATATACGGGGCAGATTCTGTTTCAAAGACGCCCTTAAGGGCGAGAACATAATTTCAAGTTTTTTTATTAAGCCATACGGTTTAAAAGTAAGAACTCACTCGCTGATAATTATCAGCTTAAGTGTTTCACTTGAAAGTGAATTAATATTTCATTGCAGAAACAATTTTTGTGTTAGCCTGGACCAGTCAGCACGGATCAGGTCTCACACGATTCACTACATAAAAAATAATTTTAATTCAGATGTAAATAGAAAATCGCTTTCAAAGAATTTTAATCAGCGCTATAACACGATTCCAATGCGAACCTCACAGAAAGCCCAGAGTCTCTTCTCATTAACAGAACAATGAGGCTGATCGGATTTTAATATGCGCGACGTTTAGCTTTGCTACATTTCATGTCTAATACATTAAACACAAACATGCTAGACTGTTTAAACTCGCAGTTGAAAAGAAATTACTTGCACAAGAATCAAAGTCTTTCACGTAACCGTCAAGATTTTTGTACACTTCAACACAGCATTTGAGCTTCGTCTTGCACAGCGGCAAAGCGCCTCTGCAAACGACGAAAGGTAAGTGAAACATTATATTCTAATAACGACAGGCCCTCAGAAACCTAAAGTGAGTGGAGCCAAGGCGCCCAGGAAAAGTACATTTCTTTTTATTGTAAATAGCAAAGCTCAATGAAGGTGGCTTTGATGGTGTAGCACTTTCTAATTTGCTACCTTTCATATGAGAGAACATCATTACGCGTTAGTAGAATTGAGTATTCTGCATTTACAACTGCATTTACCATTGATATTGAGAATAAGTCATCTTAATTACTTCTTGTGCTACACGAACTTTGATAATAACATCATACAGTTCGGATATTAGTACAGTTGTTCAGTTGAGCGACGTTCGGATAACCGACGCTCTACTGTATAAAAACATATATCTTTATTTTCTTTTTTTAATAGCTAAACGGAGGTTAATTTATGAATAACGCTTGTACCGTACTGTTCTCTGACGGTTACTACCACCCACGACAGCGGCCACACATATCCCGCTGTATATGAACTAAAACTGGTTAACACGAAGTAATACTGCGGTTCCGAGAAAATAACTGGCATTCCTCATTTCCTTCCGAAGTGAGTTGACTAGTCGGTGCTACATCTACACTACCGGCCATTAAATTTGCTGTACCACGAAGATGACGTGCTACAGACGCGAAATTTAACCGACAGGAAGAACATGCTGTGATATGCAAATGATTAGCTTTTCAGAGCATTCACACAAGGTTGGCACATGTGGCGACACCTACAACGTGCTGACATGAGGAAAGTTTCCGACCGATTTCTCATACACAGACAGCAGTTGACCGGCGTTGCCTGGTGAAACGTTGTTGTGATGCCTCGTGTAAGGAGGAGAAATGCGTACCATCAATTTTCCGACTTTGATAAAGGTCGGATTGTAGCCTATCGCGATTGCGGTTTATCGTATTGCGACATTGCTGCTCGCGTTGGTCGAGATCCAATGACTGTTAGCAGAATATGGAATCGGTGGGTTTAGGGGGGTAATACGGAACGCCGTGCTGGATCTCAACGGGCTCGCATCACTAGCAGTCGAAATGATAGGCATCTTATCCGCATGGCTGTAACGAATCGTGCAGCCACGTCTGGATCCCTGGTTCAGCAGATGGGGACGTTTGCAAGACAACAACCATCTGCACGAACAGTTCGACGACGTTTGCAGCAGCATGGACTATCAGCTCGGAGACCATGGCAGCGGATACCCTTGACGCTGGATCACGGACAGGAGAGCCTGCGATGGTGTACTCAACGACGAACCTGGGTACACGAATGGCAAAACGTCATTTTTTCGGATGAATCCAGGTTCTGTTTATAGCATCATGATGGTCGCATCCGTGTTTGGCGACATCGCGGGGAACGGACACTGGAAGCGTGTATTCGTCATCCCCATACTGGCGTATCATCCGGCGTGATGGTATGGGGTGCCACTGGTTACACGTCTCGGTCACCTCTTGTTCGCATTGACGGCACTTTGAACAGTGGACGTTACATTTCAAACGTGTTACGACCCGTGGCTCAACTCTCATTCGATCCCTGCGAAATCCTACATTTCAGCAGGATAATGCACGACCGCATGTTGCAGGTCCTGTACGGACCTTTCTGGATACAGAAAATGTTCGACTGCTGCCGTGGCCAGCACATTCTCGAGATCTCTTACCAACTGAAAACGTCTGGCCAATGGTGGCCGAGCAGCTGGCTCGTCTCAATACGGCAGTCACTTCTCTTGATGAACTGTGGTATCGTGTTGAAGCTGCATGGGCAGCTGTACCTGTACACGCCATCCAAGCTGTGTTTGACTCAATGCCCAGGCGTATCAAGGCCGTTATTACGGCCAGAGGTGGTTGTTCTGGGTAATGATTTCTAAGGATGTATGCACCCAAATTGCATGAAAGTGTAATCACATGTCAGTTCTAGTATAATATAATTGTCCAATGAATAGACGTTTATCATCTGCATTTCATCTTGGTATAGCAATTTTAATGGCCAGTAGTGTATGTTACCAGTATAAAAAAGGGATTTTGTCTCATTGTTAAGGAACGCTTCAACGTAACAGCCGCACGGAACATGTTTGACCACGTTCGCACTCTGCTCTCGGGAGCCACGCAAGAAATCAAGTTACCGCCGCTCCCCCAGCAGTGGCAGAGTCCGCGGCATGCGTGTACACAGCGGAACGAGCTTTTTCCCGCTGCGGGTGTATTCAGCTGCTGTCGGGCGGCAGCTGACCCCGGGATAACTTGGCGGGCAGCCGATATTGGAGGCAGCCCGGAATCTCGCTATCTGTCCGTCTCGGTGGATCGATAGCGCAGCTCGCCTGTACACTGAGAGCTTCATCAAAACATTGGCCGAAGTTTCCGAGTTTATCCAAATTCCTTTGCCAGTTGCCTCTAATTACTAAAAATGGATCTCACAGGAGGAAAATATGAGTGTTTCTGTTCTGCACGTGAATTACAGAATTTTTATTTTTGTTTTTTTATTATTTTATTTTTTGAGTAATAACTATTTCAACACGTTTGATGCCGTTCTCCTGTCTTGTGCTAACATTTTCACCTTCGCGTGTATTCACTGAGATGACAAAAGTCGTGGGACATCGGTATGCACATTTACAGATGGCGGTAGTATCACGTACACAAGGTATAAAAGGGAGTGCTTTGGCGGGGCTGTCATTTGTACACAAGTGATACATGGAAAAGGTCTCCGACGTGATTACGGCCGCCCGGCGGTAATTAAAAAGATTCTGAACGCGGAATGGTAGTTGGAGTTAGATGCATGGGACATTCCATTTCGGAAATCGTTAGGGAATTCAGTATTCCAATATCTACAGAGTCAAGACTGTGCCGAGGATAACAAATTTCAGACATTGCCTCTCACCATGGACAACGCAGTGGACGACGGCCATCAATTAACGAGCGGCGTTTGCGTAGAGTTGTCAGTGCTAACAGAAAAGCAACAGTGCGTGAAATAACTGTAGAAATCAATGTTGGACGTACGACGAAAGTATCCGCTAAGACAGCTCGGCGAAATTTTGCGTTAAATGGGCTGTGGCAGCAGACGACCAACACGAGTGTCTCTGCTAACAAGCCGGCCGCTATGGCCGAGAGGTTCTAGGCGCTTCAGTCCAGAACCGCGCTGCTGCTACGGTCGCAGGTTCGAATCCTGCCTCGAGCATGGATGTGTGTGATGTCCTTAGGTTTGTTATGTTTAAGTAGTTCTAAGTCTAGGAGACTGATGACCTCAGATGTTAAGTCTCATAGTGCTTAGAACCATTTGAACCATCTCTGCTAACAGCACGACTTCACCTGCAGCACCTCTCCTAAACTTGTGATCATATCGGCTGCACGCTTTTTATTGTGGGGGTCATCAGTCTTCTGAATGGTTTGATGCGGACCTCCACGAATTCCTCTCCTTTGCCAACCTCTTCATCTCAGAGTAGCATTTGCAACTTACGTCCTCAATTATTCGCTGGATGTATTCCAATCTTCTACAGTTTTTGCCCTCTGCAGCTCCCTCTAGTACCATGGAAGTCATTCCCTCATGTCTTAACAGTTGCCCTATCATCCCGCCCACCTTGTCAATGTTGGCCACACATTCCTCTCCGGTTCTACACAGAATCTCCTGATTCCTCACGTTACCAATCCACCTAATTTTCAACATTCGTCTGTAGTAGCACATCTCAAATTCTTCGATTCCCTTCTGTTCCGGTTTTCCCGCAGTCCATGTCTCACTACCATACAATGCTGTGCTCCAAACGTACATTCTCAGAAATTTCTTTCGCATATTAAGGCCTACGTTTGAAACTAGTAGACTTCTCTTGCCGAGGAATGCCCATTTTGCCGTTGCTAGTCCCTTCTTGCCCCGTCAGTCATTGGCTGTTTTACTGCACAGGAAGCAGAACTCCTTAACTTCATCTACTTCGTGACCATCAATCCTAATGTTAAATATCTCGCTGTTCTCATTTCTGCTACTTCTCATTACTTCCGCCTTTCTTCGATTTACTCTCAGTCCATATTCTGTACTCATTAGACTGTTCGTTCCATTCAGCAGCTCATGTAATTCTTCTTCGTTTTCACTAGGCGACCGTAAAACCGTGGTCTGGTTAGATGAGTCCCGATTTCAGTTGGTAAGAGCCGATGGCAGGGTTCGATTGAAAGCTAAGATTGGCAGCGACTGGAAACAAGTGAATATCAATCCGAAGTAGTAGGCAGTCTTTTGATATCTATCGAAAAAGCTACTCTCGTCGGGTTATCGCAAATAGTGTAATTTCATCGCCAAAGTTGGCCCTCGAATCCCAACGACCTCTACGTATTCGATAATATGGAGATGAAAATACATCGGATGCAAATGGTTAAAGAGAAGAGGAGTTCTTGCATGTAGAAAGAAATTTATCTAATAATGAGTATTTAGTCCGAGTAATATATAAACCATCCAAAATCGGTGCTTTATCATCCTTTCAATCAGCCTTGTCCTCGCTAATGTCACAGCACGAGCATGTATTTTTTATAGCAGACACAAATATGTAGACCTGCAGTTAAAATCCCGCTGGGCAGAGGCTGCTCCATTCTAACAATATGAGCATAATAACTCTGGATCCAACCTATCACAGACCACACAGCCACATCCTTATAAACATAACATCAACAAAAATGAAGACAGACAACTAAATTCGCCTGCTCCTGGTCTTTCTGCCCACAATGTCGTATTCTTAATATACTTAATGCAGACAACAAGAAAAAATCTCACCTAATAACTTAAATAAACTTAAAACAAGTTAACTATGATGCCCTGCAAAAGGGCTGTTCAGATATTGCATGGCAATAACCCGACAGTAGACGGTAGAGTGCGTGAATCAAGTGGCAGACTTAACTGCATTGTGCGGCAAACATGCCGCTATACGTTCTACCAATTAAAAGTTTCTGTTCCATGACTGAGTTCAGAAATGCGTCAGGTAATGAATAAATGCGATTCTGCACATAGAAGTTTCAAGCAAAGTACAACTTTTGAACAATATGAAGTATATAACTTCTGGTGACACCTTCCAATCAAGAACATCTGCGGAATGCTCTTTCATATCAAAACACTCAGGGCAAATGAGTAAATTACCCAAGTGAGTCTCTGAAATGGACAAGGCTTTCCGTGATGTGCAGACGAGCCTCACAAGGGCTGTCGTGCAGGCCCACCCTGTGCCTTCTACGACTGGTTTTAACAACCGACTCGTCAGTCGATTGTTTTTTTGGTGAAGTTGCTTTTTTCAGTCGAATGAAACAACCTAATGAACCTCTTTGCCCACGCCATCTATGTATACGTTTTTCATTCACTGTCCAGGTTTGAGTGGTTTCACTTAATATGAGACAACACCGACAGACACAAGTCTCTGATGGTTACGTCTTTTAGAAAACGCCGTAATTCATGTGTCAGTCAATAAAAAAGAAACGTAGGCCTGGGCTTGTGCATATCTTGAAAGCCAGCCCTGTAAGATGGGTCGCCACAGTCATGCAGATATCCAACATTTCCCATTGTCTCCAGCGAGGTTGGGTCACACACACATCGACCTCGTGTGCCCTCTACCACCTTCAGAATGTTACAAGTACCTATTCAGGGCAATAGACAGATGCACAAGATGGGCAGAAGCTACACCAGTCACAGACCTATCCTTCAAGATGGTTGCAAAAACGTTTGCTGCAAATTGGTTATCTCTTTTCGACTGTCCTCTTCACACTGCAACAGATCAAAGTCGTCAATTTGACTCCAATCCCTTCCATAAATTATTTAATCTGCAGTTTCCAGCATATCACACTACAAGTTACCGCTCTGCCAGCAAAAGCATGGTTGAAAGCGCGCTGCCACACCTAAACTGTCTGGCCAAAAGCTAGTATCCCAGGCAGCTTAAATCAAAGGAACCTGCTCCATCTAGTGGGCAATATAAATATTAACACTATACCGTCCGGCGACACCACAGTGGTGTCGTCTGCATAGTATCGCTCAGTGGCCGAAGACAGCACGTTAGTATCTTTTGCATTCTGTTGGTGTTTTGTTTAGGTAACAATAAGTTACACAGGTCAACAAGTGTTTTGTTTTTACAAGTACTTGGGCCCTTTCATCATGGCGGACGAAAGAGACAATAGGATTATTTACAATGAATGCGCGGACGTCTTGTCTGACGTTCCAGACGACTTGGCCGATTGGGAAGAAGACATTGGATATAAAAAAAAAATGAAAGTGAACCAGAATCTTAGGAAGATAGTGAGATACGTCCAAGAAGAATTCGGCGAACGCTACGGTTGCCAGCTGATTCGGCTGAATCAGACGAGGAAGACAGACTTTGATTTATCAAGGACCAATAATAAATCTGAAAGATCCCCGGGTCCAAACATATTTCCCAAAGATACACAATGCGTCGAGGATATCGTACAATTATATATTGGGAATGATCTATTTGAATATATTAGCCGGCCGGTGTGGCCAAACGGTTCTAGGCGCTTCAGTCTGGAACTGCGCGACCGCTACGGTCGCAGGTTCGAATCCTGCCTCGGCCATGGATGTGTGTGATGTCCTTAGGTTAGTTAGGTTTAAGTAGTTCTAAGTTCTAGGGGACTGATGATCTCAGGTGTTGTCCCATAGTGCTCAGAGCCATTTTTTTTAATATATTAGCAACGGAACCAAAAAGTACTACAATGAAAATTGCAATAGAAGGAAACTGGATTTTAAAAAATGCCAAATTTGTCGACATTACGGGACCCGAACTTAAATGGTTGGTTGTTTTGGGGAAGGAGACCAGACAGCGTGGTCATCGGTCTCATCGGATTAGAGAAGGATGGGGAAGGAAGTCGGCCGTGCCCTTTCAGAGGAACCATCCCGGCATTTGCCTGGAGTGGAACTTAAATGGTTTGGGCTTGCTATCCTTATGGGAATTGTAAGAAAAGCAGGGATCAATGATTATTTGTCAACGAATCCCTTAACAGACACACCTATATTTCGCAAAACGACGTCCCGCAACCGATTCAGACAAATATTATCATTTTTACATTTTCCCGATAGCAACAATAAATTGGATAATGCCGACCGGCTTGTCAAAGTGCAATTCGTAATTGATTATTTTTCCTAAAAGTTCAAAGAAACGTTTAATCTAAGTCAAAACTTCTCAATTGATGAAGGAATGATACCGTCGCGTGGACGGTTAAATTTTAAAGTTTACAATCCGTCGAAAATTACGAAATGCGGCATGCTCATTCGGATGCTGTGTGATTCGAGTACGCGATACATTTCCTCATTCAAGAAATATTCCGACGCTGGACAGCCTTTAGCAAAAACAATGATGGAACTATTGACACCTTCTGATGGAAATTGGCGTCACCTCTGCATGGATAATTATAACAGTGTAAAGCTTGCAGAGAAGTTACTTGAAAAGAAAATTCGAGTTTTTGGAACGATACGGCAAAATAGAGGATTAAAGCACACAAAAGTCAATGTGTTTGAAGCTTGTCATCAACGGAAAGGTGTCAAGGGGCCGGCGACAAGCCAAGTTATCCGACTTAGCGGTGCCGGCGCCAAGGGAATAAATTTGTAGGAGACGTGCGGACGGCAAAGTGTCAATAGGTCATTGGGATTACAGATTAATCCAGTGTCAATCTGTATGGCACTGACTACGTCTCTACTGATTTGTGTGGATATGGGGAGAGGTAGTGAGAATTGCAACACTAATAATGAAAAGATTTAGAAAATATAAAACAGAATTATATTTTGAAATTGGAATTGAACAAAGTAATATTTGACTGAGGTCAGCTGTCGCTGACATTTGCATAATTACAAAAGCTATTAGAATGAGCACGGAACTATGGTCTGATTAAAATTACTTGACAGTTGACTTCTGTCATTTGTCGCTACAGTGTTGCCACGTCAGCTGCTGGCTACTGGTCAGTTACATGTGACACACAAACTCGGCGGATCATTTCACAAAAGCTGTTAAATGCGTAATGCGGAACAATGCAAGTGGCTGACTCGAGGCATGTCGGAAATGCAGGATGCTCTGTCCACAGTTGATTTTAAGTGACCAATGACTGAAATGGGCAGACGACCCTTTTTGCAGCCCTAAACGAGACTCAGAGGGCCATAGATACGGGTTCACAGGTAGATGCCGTGTTTCTTGACTTCCGCAAGGCGTTCGATACAGTTCCCCACAGTCGTGTAATGAACAAAGTAAGAGCATATGGACTATCAGACCAATTGTGTGATTGGATTGAGGAGTTCCTAGATAACAGGACGCAGCATGTCATTCTCAATGGAGAGAAGTCTTCCGAAGTAAGAGTGATTTCAGGTGTGCCGCAGGGGAGTGTCATAGGACCGTTGCTATTCACAATATACATAAATGACGTTGTGGATGACATCGGAAGTTCACTGAGGCTTTTTGCGGATGATGCTGTGGTGTATCGAGAGGTTGTAACAATGGAAAATTGTACTGAAATGCAGGAGGATCTGCAGCGAATTGACGCATGGTGCAGGGAATGGCAATTGAATCTCAATGTAGACAAGTGTAATGTGCTGCGAATACACAGAAAGACAGATCCATTATCATTTAGCTACAAAATAGCAGGTCAGCAACTGGAAGCAGTTAATACCATAAATTATCTGGGAGTACGCATTAGGAGTGATTTAAAATGGAATGATCATATAATGTTGATCGTCGGTAAAGCAGATGCCAGACTGAGATTCATTGGAAGAATCCTAAGGAAATGCAATCCGAAAACAAAGGAAGTAGGTTACAGTACGCTTGTTCGCCCACTGCTTGAATACTGCTCAGCAGTGTGGGATCCGTACCAGGTAGGGTTGATAGAAGATATAGAGAAGATCCAACGGAGAGCAGCACGCTTCGTTACAGGATCATTTAGTAATCGCGAAAGCGTTACGGAGATGATAGATAAACTCCAGTGGAAGACTCTGCAGGAGAGACGCTCAGTAGCTCGGTACGGGCTTTTGTCAAAGTTTCGAGAACATACCTTCACCGAAGAGTCAAGCAGTATATTGCTCCCTCCTACGTATATCTCGCGAAGAGACCATGAGGATAAAATCAGAGAGATTAGAGCCCACACAGAGGCATACCGACAATCCTTCTTTCCACGAACAATACGAGAATGGAATAGGTGGGAGAACCGATAGAGGTACTCAAGGTACCCTCCGCCACACACCGTCAGGTGGCTTGCGGAGTATGGATGTAGATGTAGATGTAGAATTTAAACTCGTGTCCTAAGCTAACCACAAACTAGTGACGTGCAATGTACCCGAGAAAATGATGGTCAGCAATATGTGACAGAATTAAAATCACGGTCGCCCTGGTCACGGCAATTAAATCTTATCTCCACGAGCAAACTCAAGACAGAAAAAAAATCCACTTTCAGCGCTGAAAGCAAACTGCAATTTTTCGCTATCATTGATTTTCTGAATCTATCCTCACGCTGGGAACACGAGCTGCCACGTTACCAACCGATGAGCAGTCCTCGTTTATAGGCGACACAGGCAGATTTCAAACGATAACGGAATGATCGAAAGGAAAATAAGAGCAAATGAAAAAGACAAAAGGAGGATGGAAATGACACAGCAAAGAACTAGAAATAAAAAAATACATTTAAGCCACTTAACTGGACAATAATAATAATTTGATTAGATTTAGATTGAGAAATAAAAAATTTGCTACAGTAGATGAGTACGAACCTACAGCCACCTACACATCAAGTTTATGCGTCAACCATTGCACTACACCACAATACTACGTTATAGTGTTATACACTCATGTTGAGAAAAACCAGAACACCATGAACGGCCGCAAGGAGTGGCCGGACGGTTTGAGGTGCCATGTCACGGATTGCGCTGCTCATCCCGCCGGACGTTCGAGTCCTCCCTCGGGTGTGTGTTAGCATAAGTTAGTGTAAGTTAGTTTAAGTAGTGTGTAGGTCTAGGTACCGATGACCTCAGCAGTCTGGTCCCTTAGGAATTCACAAACATTTGAACATTGAAACCTTGAACGACTAGAGATGGGACGTACATATCCACATGACATGTACATTATTATGTTCTGCAGAAGTGATTAGCATTCGAGCCACCTGTGCCCGCGTGTTCAGGGTCAACATGGACATCGCGGCGCAACACCACCTACCGGTAAAATGCGCCTGCGGCTCTCGTTGTCGCAAGAAACAGAAGTTAGTGGATCAGTTTGACTTGAGCAGAGGTGCAAGATGCCTCGCAGACGTATGCGCGAACAGTACCGTTAAATGAGTGAGTTTTAAAGAGGACGCATTAGTGGCATGGGAGAATGTGATGCAGCCACCCGGGAAATTACTACTAGTATGGAAAGAAATGTTTCGGCAGTTTTGTGTGCAGAATGGTTCACGGAAGGCCGTAGAACACGACGAGATAGGTCAGGTTTTACCACCTAGGCTACCCCTGAGAAGATCGACACTTCATCCAAATGGCATTACAGAATAGATCTGCATCCTCCTAGTCTATTGCGCAACAGTGGAACAGTGGAACACATCGTACACTATCAGGGGTGACAGTCTGTCACCTTTTATTAGAGCGTGGGTTACGTGCGCCTCGTCCACTTCTCCATATAGCTTTGACGAATGTGCAGAAACATGATACACGGCAATGGTGTATGCAACAAGAATGGCATCAGATAGCGTTTTCGGACGAATTCAGGTTTTGTTTGTTTGAAAATGATGGCCACGTTTTCGTTCGCCGATGAGAGGGGCAGCGGCATCACAGTGGCTGCATTCGCACAAGACACGGCGCCAACTCAAAGCCTTATGGTGTGGGATGGGATTGCTATTGGGTACAACCACGAATCACAGTTGGTGCGTGTCCATGGCACTGACCAGGTTGACCTACGTGAATGGCATCCTGACACATGTAGCCACACCCTTTCTGCACAACACCCCCATCGCCATTTTTCAGCAAGACAACGCACGACCAAATGCTGCAGCAAGAACACGTGCCTTCTTGGTGTCACAGGATGTCAACCTTTCGCCCTGACCCGCCAGATCACCAAACTTGTCGCCAATCGAAAATGTGTGGGTTATGGTGAAGTGACAGGTGTAATGCTGTGACCAAATGCCAACCACCACAGATGAACTTTGGAACCAGGTGAGTGGAGCATGGATGGCTATAACACAGAATTCCATTCGCGCCTTATACGCATCGATGCCATCACACATGGAACAAGTTATCAGGACTCATGGCGGACCCTGTGCCTGTTAGGCAACAGAACACATGGTGAACCGACGTGAATTAAATGCTAATCATTTCTGCATAACATATTAATGTAGATGTCCTGTGGATATAAACGTCGTATCTCTAGTCGTTCAAGGTGTTCTGTTTTTTTTTGGTTTTTTTTTTTTTTTTTTCGAACATGAGTGTATTTATGACTGTGGTGACTCAGTCGCAAATCTGAATTGCAGTCTTCAAAAATTCGGCTTCACGCAATGTTGTGCGAAGCTCACCTGATGTTAGCCGATCTCTGTGATAATTATAATTGTATATGTGACGCTGAATCTCGTCTTGTGAAGAAGTATCCAGTAGTGTTTGGTTAATGCAGTGTGAATTTCATTTACCAGATAAGAATAGGAAGTGAACTGACCAATTGCCAGGACAGTTTGCCATTGCCGAACGGTTCGGGTGTGACATTGAGTGCTCTCTCTGGAGGAAATCAGCTACAGCACGTGAAGTGTCGATTATCAAGTAATTTTAGTCAGACTATAGGACTAGACAAGCTTAACTGAGATCGCTAAAGAGGGAATGCTGAGCCAAGTTTAAGCAACAAAGAGGGGGAAGGGAGATAACAGAGATGAACCTTACTGCATCGTTGGCACTGTTGCTCTCTTATTTTATCGCGAAATACTCGCGATCGCCAAGCGACCGAAGTTGCTAAAATCTGTCCAAATTAATGAATCGTTAAACCTCAGAGAAGCATGCCTTAAACTATGACATACATATTATCCCTTCCTTTCTGTGGTTATTAATTATTATTATTATTAAGTGAAACACAAGAAAGAGATAATATAAGAAATATATATATAGATTGATTTGCAGGTGGCCAAAGATAAATATTAAATTATGTTTCAAATGAGCGCCAGGCTCCCTACAAATTATTTCAAATGCTTTCGGCGAAATGTAATGCAGGTTAAGTTCACTGACCTAGAATAAATCGTATCTTTGAAAGTATGCATTTTTTGACGAAATAAAATTAGTAAAGCTTTGCACTTTAGTTAATTGAATAACGTGAATGATTGTTTCTGCTCTGGCTGTGGTGCTATGTTACACAAAAAAGTAAATTTAAATACGCCGCATAGTGGCGGCCAATTGTTGCCAGTCAAAGATCACCGCTGCTCGCTTCGCAGAGACTGAAAAAATGCTAAATAACTTCTTGTAATTATTAATTCAGGAAGATTTGTTTGCATGAGTTCTTTAAGTAACACAATGCACTCACCTTTTGTAAATATATTTCCACTAAGCACAGAATACACACTTGAATTATTCGCTACGTACGAGAACAAATAGAACAAAAGCTACCGCTTTACAATAGCAAGCGTACCTTACATACAGCAGGAGAAATTATGTGACTCGAAGTGATCTTAAATATCTTTTTTCTCTTATATATAATGACAAAGATAATAATGTTAGTTTCGAGAACGTTATGCTCTACGATATAATCTAATATAAATAATGTCTTTTTATTACATTGCAATCGATACAGTCTTTCTTTGAAGCTAATTTAATACATTTTCATAATTAATTTTGTCATTTATATTCAGAGTGTTTTTATTATTTACTTCAAATATATCGGTCGGCTTGAATATTTCAAAAGGGACACTATACATAGATCCGAGCGCGATGGCAGCCGCTGGTTCTTCAGGATCTTGAAGAACTGTGGGAGTGGGGGGCAGGGGGGGGGGGAGGAGGTAGTCAGAGGTCTTTGTTAGCTGGACGGCTCTGCACACTACTATACCTACGTCTTCAAAAATAGTTTGGAAAAAATTGTTTTTGTCTAACAGCTACACAATTTTATTTATTCTCTACCAGTTTCGGTAATGGCTACCATCTTCGAAGGAGAGTTGTAGATCTATTACAGTGGAAATTCCATTAAACAGCCGTTGCGATAATTCGTCGCATGTTATATTTGATGTTGCCGTTTTTGACATAGATGTGTTTGTGATGCACGTGTTTTTGATGCTGTGAAAATGATAGCCAGAACCGAAACCGGTGGAGTATAAATAAAATTATATCGCTTTCGGCACAAAAAATAATTAGATAACCACTTCAAGAACGCTTGTCCCAAAAAAAAAAAAATAAAATAAAATAGCACTGGCGCCAGCCTGCTGGGCAGACCAACGGCTAGTTCTCGCCTGCTGGGCTGCAGAACTTTGTCGCTTCCTCTTTGCCACGCCGGCCGGGGTGACCGAGCGGTTCTAGGCGCTACAGTCTGGAACCGCGCGACCGCTACGGTCGCAGGTTCGAATTCTGCCTCGGGCATGGATGTGTGTGATGTCCTTAGGTTAATTAGGTTTAAGTAGTTCTAAGTTCTAGGGGACTGATGACCTCAGAAGTTAAGTCCCATAGTGCTCAGATCCATTTTGAGCTTCTTTGCCACATAAGTTTCCTGCCCTGTCGCCATTACAACCGTCAGAACGGCGGCCTTTTCTGTATCCCTGCGCTTCTCACTACCAAGAAGGCATTTTATTCAAAACTGAATCTTTTCTATTGTCGCTGCCATATTGAGCAAATTATCAGTTCCTCTCAAAATGACGGCAGCCGAAATCTGTTTATAGAATTCGGCTACTCTGTATGTTGGGAATAATCGGCATTATTATAAGATTTTTTCCCTCCCTGTAATTACTTCAATGCTTTAATTTTTGCGGGTGTTTTAGGGACTTCGAAATAAAATTGATACGTAGTTAATGGCTGCAGCAGCAGTTTTTTCGCCATCAAGAGGTCCCGAATCTGATACCGGATTTAATATTCACTCATTACTATTCGACTCATCCTTTGTTTTCGGTTATGTGCGGCTGCCCAAGTGTTCGTCAGGGCATGTGGCGTTCTTGGGGGGTTCGTAAGACTAAGGTTCGTAACACTAAGAGCAGTGGACCGAAGCGCTTCCTAAGGTCATTTTAGGGTTACAGACGGCTTATAAATCTGACATCGGTGCATCGTTGGCAAAAATGGTATACAGGGAGCCACTGACGGTTCCGGCAGTCTACCTCACGCCTGCACCACTGCTAGATTAGGCGGAACTACCACCATTGGTACAGAAAATTCGGGAACATGTCTCAAAGATCGACAGCCAACTGATCAGCGCCACGGCGAACACCTCAGTGTCATACACAAAAAGCATTTGCTGACTTTTCCCATGTCCCATGTCATGCTCAGCGGTGATATAGTTCGAACCTCTCTTGAGCCGGCATAAACCGGACAATTCCAAGTGTTGCACGTGAGGACCACACATTGGACATCCTGCAAAATGACGAATGCAGTTGGGTATCTATCGAGAGAGTGACACCAGCGTGGGACAAACATTCGTCACCTCTGGGCACCACGCCAGTAACCATGGTTACACAAGGCCCTGACACACCCATGCAGACCTCAACTACAGGGTCAACGCCCAGTCGCCCACACCTGTGACTGCAATGGTGCCATAGGAGCCAGACGACAAGTTAGGTTCAAGTACCCCTTCTTCCCAGGTGCTCGTCACTTTAGGGGGAGGGGGGGGGGGAGATGACTGTGTGAGGATAAACGGTCGATCACTCACGTTTTATATACGTTCTGTGAAATTGTTGCTTGTTCTCTATCTAATTTATTATTCGCATTGTTTTGCGTTTTCCCAGTGGTTTCTCAAATATTAATTTCTCCTACAAATTTAAAAACTTGCTCACTGAGTACCTCCAGGGTAACGCTGAAGACACCAAATCCAACATGCTGGGATGCCAGTTAAGAGATTCATTGACGTTCTTAAGGCTCTGGCATACGTAGATCGTAAGAAATGTGGCGAAGGAAGTGCAGTAATAGGTCTTCAAATCCTTTTCAGATTCTATATAATCCACTAGAAAGAATTATCTAAGGCGTTACAGTCTGAGAGTATGGACGTACTTACTTCACACAAATGCGGGCACAGTTCCTGTTATAAGGCCACAGCCATCTATCTGTCCCATCATTGTGAACCATACCTGTAAGCATGTAAAGGGTTGTATACACTGAAGCGCCACAGAAACTGCTATAGGCATGCGTATTCAAATACAGAGATATGTAAACAGGCAGAATACGGCGCTACGGCCGGCAACACCTATATGAAACAAGTGTCTGGCGCAGTTGTTAGATTGGTTACCGTTGCTACAATGGCAGGTTATCAAGCTGTGAGTGAGTTTCGTAGTGTTACAGTCGAAGCATGAGCGATGCGACGCAGCATCTCCGAGGTAGAGATGAAGTGGGGATTTTCCCGTACGACCATTTCATGGGTGTGCCGTGAATATCTGGAATGAGGTAAACATCAAATCTCCGACGTCACCGCGGCCAGAAAAGAGATCCTGCAAGACCGGGAACAACAATGAGTGAACAGAATCGTCCAACGTAACAGAAGTGCAACCCTTCAGCAAATTGCTACAAATTTCACTGCTGGGCCATCAACAAGCATCAGCGTGCGAATCATTCAACGAAATATTGGCCGAAGGCCCACTCGTGTATCTTTGATGACTGCAAGACACGGAGCTTTACGCCTCGCCTGGGCCCGTCAACACTGACATTGAACTGTTGACGACTGGAAACATGTTGCCTGGTCGGACCAGTCTCGTTTCCAATTGTATCGATCGAATGGACGTATACGGGTATGGAGACAACTGGATCCTGCATGGATCCTGCATGTCAGAAGGGGACTATTCAAGCTGGTGGAGGCTCTGTAATGGTTTGAGGCGTGTGCAGTTTGAGTGATATGGGACCCCTGATACGTCTAAATACGACTCTGACTGGTAACACGTACGTAAGCATCCTGTCTGATCACCTGCATCCATTCATGTCCATTTTTCATTCCAACTTGGGCAATTGCAGCAGGACAATGCGACACCCCACACGTGCAGAATTGCTGCAGAGTGGCTGCAGACCACTCTTCTGAATTTAAACACTTCCACTGGCCACCAAACTCCCCAGACAAGAACATACTGAGCGCATCTGGGATGCCTTGCAACGTGCTGTTCTCGGCACCTCAAATGGATTACAGTACGATAAAATCAAAAAAATATTTCATTCATAACCACAAAATAGATTTTTCTATCTGTGTAACTAATTTTACTATATAGTGAGTGAATTGGCAAATATGAGGAGTGTGCTACCATGTAGCGGGATTTATACCCTGCGCAGACGGTTGGTCAATGCGATTAATCAACGTGCAGTCATTGAATTCTTGACAGCAGAAGGTGTCACCCAAAAGGAGATTCATCGGAGAATGAAAGCAGTTTATGTTGATTGTGTTGATGTGAGTACTGCAGTATTTATTATGTGTAGCGATGTAGGGATGAATAAATTGCGAACAAATTGTTAAGATTAAATTCTGCTTCACTAAGGTAATTAAAATAAAACATACCCTTTTTTTAGTTTTACTTACTTATTTTTGACTCTAGTGGGAGGCAAACAGCTGGTTAATGGTGTAATGGTGTAATGAATTGTGAAAAGAAGGGAAGGGGACTGGCTGTGAAAGACGGTATATGGGCGAAGTTTTGTTGAGTTGAGAATGGGGTGGAGTCGGCAAAGGAATATAGGAGGAGGAGGGGCCCAAACTTTATGTGTTTGCCACAGGGCATCCATGACTGTATATACTCATGTGTTCAGGATTGCTTATTGTAAGCCAGACACACTGATGGGAGAAAAAAGTGCTTCGCAAAGAAGAGGAGATTCAAGACCATACCACAGCTTTCCACGGAGCACGTCAAGACAGTGACAGTAAGGTATAATCATTGCATGCTAAAACTAAATGTTTTTATTTTGTCAGGGTTGCTAGGTGATGAGGTTATCACCTCGAAACGTCACTCAAATACTAGTTAATGTAAAATACAATACATTTCTTGATTTCAGGAAAAAGTCACAGTGGGTAAAAAGTTAATATGGCTGCAGACTATCTCAAACCTTTAGTTGCATTTCAATACAAGATTCACGTGCACCGATATTGGAGCTTGGATACGAGCCTGTCTTCATGACACGTCCAAAACATTCAGTGCAGGGGATCAAATTTAATTGGCATCATGTTTTTAAAATGCATCCATGTTCATGTCGAGAAATGACAAATAGCTTTGCACACTCAATTATTTGTCTAGTGTGACCAATGGAATGTGGTAAGTGTAAAAACAGATTCACAAGTGCAATCGAGCTATCCATTAATATCAACTTTGTTTACAAACAGTGAAAATCATGATGACAGAAAGCACTGAGCATGTGCGACAAAAGCTTGCTGAAACGTAGCCACTTTCTCTGATATAATTTGTAAATATCTGGGAGGATAAGGATCCATTCCATTGACTGTCGTATATTGTCGTGTGCATGGCGAGTTCCCCAGGTTTCATCGTTTTCACAATGCAGTATAGAAAATTGTCTATTTGGGCTGCCAGTTTTCCACGATTTTTGAGAAGTAGTTGTATCCGAGAATAGTAAATCACAATTTAGATTTCAGAAGAGTTGCTCAACTGAGAATGCCATTCACTCGTTCACCCACAAAATTTGCTAACCGTTAAATAACAAAATAGCATCGGTTGGTATTTTCTGTGACTTGTCTAAGCCATGTGACTGTATGAATCACAATATTCCCCAAGCTAAACTGAAGTTTTATGGGGTTCACAGTGTTGCTAACCAATAAATAATGCCGTGCGTAACCAAAGGATGTAGAAAGTTGTACTTAATAATCCAACAAATGCAAGCAGAACAGATTCTTCTGACTGTGGAGAACTGGTTCCACAAAGCCTCAATATTAGGTCCACTTTTGTTTCTTATGTATGTAAACGACGTTCCTTCTAATATACAACATTCATAATTAGCCCTTTTTCGGACGACACTAGTATTGCAATCATTCCCAACATGCATACTGCAAGATAAGAAATGGTAAATGATGTGTTTAAAAGTACAGTTGCCTGGTTTTCTGCGAATGGTCTCACTCTTAATTTCAGAAAGACACAACAACTGCAGATCTGCACATCTGGAGATATTACACTAATGACAACACACTTAAGTGGAAACTTCAAAATTTTAGGTGTCGTTAATGATAAGGACTTAAACAAGAAAAAATACATTCTGGAACTCGAAAAACAACCTTGTTCAGCCACATTTGTACTTAGAATCACTGCAAATCCTGAGGCAAGACAAATCTGTAAGTAGACATATTTTGCATAGTTTCATTCAGTAATGCCATATGGAATAATGTTCTGGAGTAACTCATCTCAAAGAAAGAAAGCCTTCATTGCCCAAAAGAATAACGTGTTGTGCTCGCCCACGATCATATTGTAGACATGTGTTTATTCCCTCATGAAATTTGTTGTATATAATCCAGTGCAGTTCAAAAGGTACAATGATGTACATAATTACAATACACGAAGAAAAATCACATTCATTACTTGATACTAAAGTCGTCTTTAGCAAAAAAAAATTCTGCACAATGCTGCAACCAAAAGTTTTGAATACTAACCCAGTGATATAAAATGTCTAACAGACAGCAAAGTTAACTTTGAAAACAAACTGAAAAAGTTCCTCCTTAACAACTCCTTGTAATCTGTAGAAGGATTTCTATTGTTGGAATCTGTAATAGGTAGTGGACAGAAATTACTCACATCGGTATTTAAAAAAATAAATATATAATAAAAAAAGTAAAACAAAAAGAAAACACCTTGTAAATGGTCAGTATGTAGCCATATTTACACAAGAATGTGTAAAGTGTGAGTAAAATGACTCGTTCCACATCATTACGATGAATCATACAAGTGATCCATGGAAAATGAAACAAATTAGTTCACGATATGGATTTTCTAAGTAAACTAGTTTGGCTTTGACACTGCCGCATTTAATCTGTTTTTCGAGTGCTACCGTAGTCCAAGACAACGAGTCATGAACACAGTTTTTCTGCAACTTCGTTACTGCATCGTCACCAAGCGGGTGGCCAGTATGAACACACTGAGGAACAACTGCATATATGGGATGGCAAGGCACATTCAAAATGCAGATGAGGTCGTATGTCGAGTTTGTTTTTTGCGCTGTAAACTGTAGCAGCTTCAGTTGGGTTTGGCTTAGGCCTACATGAAGGATTGTTATTGTTTATCAGGGACAGAAAATTGGCACCGTACCATTAATTGATAATACTGTTCACTTGTAGCCGAAAGAGAACAGGAATAATGGAACATGTGGTAACTGTAGTTTGAGACATGAACATAAATAAGAAGGAAGCATCACAGACGGACATTCCGAAGGATTGAAAGTTAGAGACGAGAAAGAGACTCTTGGAGATATATGTACATTTTGCTACTTGAGAGGAAGAACAGATAAACACAATAAGCACACACAAGGCAGAGAAGCAACAAGAAGGCCAAAGGGCGTTTATAAGAAGCAGTAGTAGCGAATCTCCAATAATGTAAAAATCGCATCTTGTTATGTATGTATTGGCATGAGTCTGAAATCGCCAATGAAACTCGTGAAACGAGCTATAATCGTGCTTTTTTCGGTCATAGTGAACCTGGAGTCTTCCACTGCGAAGACTGCACTTCGGTTTCAGGATCTATATACCCACGATGCGTCACCTGTTAACTACCCTATTTAACAAATCTGCGTCATTTTTAGGCCAATTAATCAGTCCTTGGCACACTTCAAATCGGTATTGTCTCTGGTCACTTGACAATACTTTTGGAATGAATTTTGCAGACACTCGACGCACGTTCAGATCTTCAGTTAAAATTGACTGAACTGCATAGAAACTTAAGTTCATGAGCAATCTCCCTAATTGAAAGTCTACGGTCAGAGCGCACTAAGTCGCGAGCCTTCACAACATTTTAATTCGTTTTTGAGGTGGAAGGACAGCTGGACCATGGTTCATCTTAAAATGATTCGCGGCCATTTTTAAATCTGTTGAACCAGACAAAAACATTTGACTGGCTCATGCAATTATCTCCAAAAGCTGTTTTTAATAGTTCATAAGTCTCAGAAGCTGATTTCCCGGTTTGAAAACAACATTTCACACAAACTCGTAGCTCCGATTTCACGTCCATTTTCACGCAGACAGAATCCGGCAACAAGCCCTAACACACCGACACTCAACCAGCCGCCACAACGAACTGAAAAAAGGAAACGCAGTTTCCTGTCAGAGGGCGTTCAAGGAGAAGGCAATGACTCACTCCCCATCCTCCATGTAGCTGCCCGCAAACCAGTAAGCAGGAGCGTCTTAAAAAGTTTCCAATGACACCTCGTACACTTCCAATCGTGTCTGTATTCGCTACTAATGGTATAAGCGCTGTAAACAAATTGTGCGTTTGGGTGACCCGCACAGTCCCGATTATAGTGAATCAGTTGATCTGCAATCTTTCTCAAACTATTTTAGAGAAAGAACTAGGGAAAAAAAAGATTCTAAAGCATTTCATAGCTTGAACTGTTCTTTGAACTTGGATGAAATGCATAGATCTCTCTATATTCGAGAAAATGGATTGTAGATAGCACAATTCATTCCGGTCACGCGTTCAGACGTTAGTGAGAATGAAATATTCATCACACTCTTCTCTCTCATGAAATGATTGAAATATCGAAATAAACTTTGGGAAAATGACAACGCACAAAGAAAAGAGTGTGCTGTCATACGGTTACTGTGTGTATCTTCCTTATCTAGCATGGCAAACAGGTAACTACAGATTTTCTGCAATGGAAGAATGTCATTTTTATGAGTCATTGACAGCTGCTGGAAAAGAGAATTGTTACAGATTCCCAGAAACCAGAAAAAGTTTTCAGGACATGGCTCTGACAGTCACAGTTGGATTTACACACCATTGTAAGAATTTATTGTGCAGTCAACTACTAAAGTGTTATTGGATTGCCAATGGCCACTCTACATGAGAGAGTCTTCTAAAGATCATTTTCTAAATAGTGTAAATGATTTATATAACATACATAGCTTACCAAATGCAGTCGGTGACGCTGACAGAAAACACACTCATTTAAAACGCCCAGACAATTCTGGTACAATGTTTTATAATTATAAACATTTTCATTCAATCGTACAACAAGCAGAGGAAATTCATTATAATCGATGTTGGGCATACGGGAAGGAAAGGGAAGGTGGTATATTTCATTCTTCTAGTGTATTTAGCTTAATATACCGCCATACTCTCCACTTCTAACTACATCAGTTGGATTGCCTTTTGCATTTGTTGGAGATTTGGTTCAAAATGGCTCTGAGCACTATGGGACTTAACACCTGTGATCATCAGTTCCCTAGAACTTAGAACTACTCAAACCTAACTAACCTAAGGACATCACACACATCCATGCCCGAGGCATGATTCGAATCTGCGACTGTAGCGGTAGCGCGGTTCCGGACTGAAGCGCCTAGAACCGCACGGCCACCGCTGGAGATTTGGCATATCCATCGTTGAAGCACTTTATCAAATATTACCAAATGTTTTAGCTGCTTGGAATGAATATTTCAACAAAGGCTTTTCCAGACCATGACGATTAATTGAATGTGCTTCTGTAATAATGAGCACAAAGTGGAGCATATTTTGGAAACCAAAAGAAACTACACCAGAATTATTGACTTACAAGTATCCTGAGTGTCGATGACCAACATGCAGTAGAAATAGAGCGTTTTGTGCAAGACACTTATCGTACAAGACGAAACTTCAACAGCGCTTACATGAAGCTGTCCATATGAGACAGCTTTAAAACTTTTTGTCTCATAATAAAACACGATTTTCATGTGTTTCTCGGCTATGCTACTTCAATATTATTATCGCCTCTCGTTTTAAGACCATGAAAGAAATTAGAAATTAGCAAAATGTATTCTGTACCTACGGTACAGTCTACGATTCTACTGCCACCTCATCCAGTCCAAAATGAATCAGTTGTGATGATAGTTGTTTCGCTGGTCTCATCAAGTACGCCAAGTAAAAACAGCTGCCAGCAAAGCTTCCGCTCATACCATTTTCTCAGTAGTACGACAGACGAATCACAAGCGTCAGCAACAGTACTGACTGCTACCTGCTGCAACAACCGACTGCTGCCGGCTTTGCCCGAACACAGCCGGAGTCGCTCAAACGCTCTGGTCGCAGCTCTGTGAAACAAAGATGTTTGATTCGCTCAGTGCCGCTCTGTGCCACTCTGCGTCGTGGCGCTCTGGTCACAGCGCCACTATAATCACCATCACGTGCACCATTGGTCTGTTTTGCCAGCGCTGCTCTGCTCCCCGCGCCAGACAGCGCCGCTCCACTGTAACTCAGCTTACAAGGAGAGGCCACGACGTTGTGATCACAATGTTACTTCAAACTGTGTACACCTTTAGTAGACCATTAAAATTGATGTGGAAGAAACAAAGTGCGCCACTCTGGCAATTACGAGAAAATCGCAAGAGAAATTTTACGCGTCTATTATGTAACTTATGTATCTACATCTACATTTATACTCCTCAAGCCACCAAAAGGTGTGTGGCAGAGGGCACTTTACGTGCCACTGTCATTACCTCCCTTTCCTGTTCCAGTCACGTATGGTTCGCGGGAAGAACGACTGCCAGAAAGCCTCCGTGCGCGCTCGGATCTCTCTAATTTTATTTTCTTGATCTCCTCGGGAGATATAAGTAGGGGGAAGCAATATATTCGATACCTCGTCCAGAAACACACCCTCTCGAAACCTGGACAGCAAGCTACACCGCGATGCAGAGCGCCTCTCTTGCAGAGTCTGCCACTTGAGTTTGCTAGACATCTGCGTAACGCTATCACGCTTACCAAATAAGCCTGTGACAAAACGCGCCGCTCTTCTTCGGATCTTCTCTATCTCCTCTGTCAACCCGACCTGGTACAGATCCCACGCTGCTGAGTAATACTCAAGTATAGGTCGAACGAGTGCTTTGTAAGCCACCTCCTTTGTTGATGGACTACATTTTTTAAGGACTCTCCCAATGAACCTCAACCTGGCATCTGCCTTACCAACAATTAATTTTATATGATCATTCCATTTCAAATCGTTCCGTATGCATACTCCCAGACATTTTACAGAAGTAACTGCTACCAGTTTTTGTTCCGCTATCATATAATCATACAATAAATGATCCTTCTTTCTATGTATTCGCAATACATTACATTTGTCTATGTTAAGGGTCAGTTGCCACTCCCTGCACCAAGTGCCTATCCGCTGCAGATCTTCCTGCATTTCACTGCAATTTTCTAATGCTGCAACTTCTCTGTATACTACAGCATCATCTGCAAAAAGCCCCATGGAACTTCCAACACTATCAGTTAGGTCATTTATAAATACTGTGAAAAGCAACGATCCCATAACACTCCTCTGTGGCACGCCAGAGATTACTTTAACGTCTGCAGACGTCTCTCCATTGAGAACAACATGCTGTGTTCTGTTTGCTAAAAACTCTTCAATCCAGCCGCACAGCTGGTCTGATATTCCATAGGCTCTTACTCTGCCTGTAGGTGCCAGACGCTAAGAGTTCATTGTGGGCAAGTGCTTAGTGTTCGAGCATCATAAGACGAATGTGTACTAATCCACGTTGCCTACACCTTCCTTGGTTCCAGGAGGTTGGGAACAGGACATGGTGGCCGGCCTCGGGTTGCTACTCCTGCTCACTTTGCCCCCACACCTCCGTTTGGGGAGCTTTTAACTTTTAATCCATATTTTTTTCATCACTGGTCATTTCATTTAATTTGTGTGAAATTTGAGGGGTAATATAATTAAAAAAACCATGTGTATTTGCATTAAGTTTTAGTGAATTTCATGTTATTTGAATGTTTATGTTTTTTAATTATTAGAAAAACATATTTATAACAACTGACAAATAACTGAAGAAATGCATAGAGTTGTCCTGAAAATGTATGCCTGTCATGATTTGTGAAATCCCTTATACATGCAATCTGGTAAGGTATCCAGAACTACCTTGAATCTCAATGCTTCGATCTGCAGACACAGAGGTAGGCCCCATTTTGCAGTTATCCTGCATTGGTTGATACTTTATTTATGTACCAAGAACGAATAGTATACATGCAAAGTTTTTCAATATCACATAAATTACACTTGTACTACAAAAATAAAGGTCTGTGTGGGAGTTGAACTGTCACCTCATATACGTTTGTCTTACATATCTCAAATGCTAACCACTTTTTTTGTTTCATTTTGTTCATTATTATTCATTGCATTTGTTTGGGGCAGAAGTCCCATGAAACCCGCTGAAGTTCATTGATGATCCATTCACTCAGGTTTCTTCTTCTTCTTTTTTTTTTTTTTTTAATTACAGAGAGCAGCTAACCCTCTAACTGAACACACAGAGCTACCATGACAGCACCACTTGACCACAGTGAACCATGATGTACGGTACCTATGCACAGACATATCAGATATAGATGTGTAAAACTTCTCCACCGATTTTCTCGGAATTGCGAGAGTAGTGCATGTTAATATTTGCTTGTTATGCTGTTTTAATGGCCTACTAAAGGTGTACAATGTTTGAAGTAAATCTGTGATTAAAACGTCATGGCCTTCCCTTGTTGGTGTATCTCAAGCTGACGGAATGGATTGCAGGCACACTAATAAAGACATCTTGTGAAATTTGGCCCAATTACCCCTCGGGCATGTCCGCAAGTAGTAACAGACATTTTTTTTTTAATTTTTATTTATTCATTAGTTATTGAAAAAACTTTCACCAAAAGCACACAACAAAACTACATCTTTGTTTCCGACATCCATCATCTCAATTAAGCTTAGTTCTTCAAATTTCAAAAAAACTGCTATTACTCAGTGCACAATATCCCATAGATTAAGCAAACTGGTTGTTTTTTGATTTCTGATAAGGTTTGCAGTCTGCAGACTTCCATCATGGACACATCTCATTTTGGACAGAGTCGCTTTATCTCCTTGGACATGGGGGTGGGGGATGGAAGGGGGTGAGGGGAGAGGGAGGAAGGGAGGGTGGGGTGACTTCATGATGATTGAATTTCTTTAAAAAATTCAGAAAATGTAATCCAAGAATCAATAATTAATGTGCTTCATTAGATTTTTCAAAAAAAATTTAATGTCTATTTTAAAGGCTGACAGGAGAATGGACCCTTAAGTCACCATAACGTATTTGCCCACAGTTTCCGCATGCACTTTCCATAAATTTGTAAGCTGCCTTTTCTTTGTTTTCCTACTTCAACACATAATATTATTTACGGTAATATAGTCGGAGACTTTTTGTCTTATTTTTAGTTCCTCCCTAGGTCAATCTAACACTTGGCTCTCAGAGCATAGTATCTCAAAATTTTATTCAAATAGGCTACAAAATATTTAGAAGCAATGTTCCATTTGATATCTCTTTGTCTGTAATCACCTATAAATTTCAGTGTGCTTTCTTGGGAGTCGACAGGCATCTCTGCACACAAATCACCTCACTGTATTACACAACAAAACACACATGGGTCCCAGATGCCAGTCATATGCTAAACTGTGCAAGAGCATATAACTTGTTGTAGAATCTTGGAACATATTCTGAGCTTAAACATAATGAGGTATCTTGAAAAAGTGGACCTGCTCCATGGCAACAATCATGGATTTTGAAAACATTGATCATGCAAAATCCAACTTGCACTTTTCTCACATGACATATTGAAATTTTTGATTTCTAAAAATCATTTGACTTACTACCACATCTAAGCTTCTCAAGTGAATATTATGATGCATTGAAGATTTTTTGGTTGGGAAGAAAGCAGCATGTTATCTCGTAAGGAGAATCATCGTGAGATGTAGAAAAAGTAACCTTGGGTGTGCCCTTGGGAAGTGTGTTGGCACCTTTGCTATTCATGTTATATATTAATCACCTTGCAGGCAATATTAATAGTAACCTCAGAGTTTCTGCAGATGACGCAGTTGTCTATAATGAAGTACTGCCTGAAAGAAGCTGGATAAATATTTAGTCAGATCTTTATAAGATTTCAAAGTGGTGCAGAGATTGGCAATTTGCTTTAAATGCTCAGAAATGTAAAATTGTGAACTTCACAATGCAAAAATATGTAGTATCCTATGACCATAATAACAATGAGTCATATTTGGAATTTCACCAACTTCTACATATACCTGGATGCAACACTCTGTAGGAATATGAAATGGAAGGATCACATAGGCTCACTTGTGAGGAAAACAGATGACATATTTCAGTTAATTAGTAGAGTATTGGGAAAATGCAATCAGTTAACAAGAGAGATTGCTTACAAATCACTCATGCGATCCATTCTGCAGTGTTGCTCAAATATGTGGCACCCACAACAAATAGAACTAACAGGGGATATTGAATGTATACAGAGAATGGCAGCACAAATTATCACAGTTTGTTTGACTCATTGGAAAGTGTCACAGGGATGCTGAAGAAACTGAACTGGCAGACTCTACGATAGACATTAACTGTCCCAAGAAAGTCTACTTTCAAAGTTTCAAGAACCTTCTTTTTAAATCATTATTCTAGGAATAGACCAAAACCTCCTACTTATCACACAAATAGAGGTGATGAATTCGATTAGATTAATTACACTGCACACAGAGGCAGTTAAACAATCATTCTTCCTGTGCTTCAAATTTGAATGACACAAAGTTTTATGCCTCGTCTGGGCCCGTCAACACTGACATTGGACTGTTGATGACTGGAAACATGTTGCCTGGTTGGACCAGTCTCATTTCAAATTACATCAAGCAGATGGATGTTCACAGGTATGGAGACTACCTCATGAATCCATGGACCCGTCAGCAGGAGACTGTTCAAGCTGGTGGATGCTCTGTAAAGGTGTGGAGCGTGTGCAGTTGGAGCGATATTGGACCCCTGATATGTCTAGATACAACTCTGACAGGTGACACATACGTAAATATCCTGTTTGGTCACCTGCATCCATTCATGTCCATTATGCATTCTGATGGACTTAAACAATTCCAGCAGGACAATGCGACACCTCACACATGAACTGCTACAGAGTGGCTCCAGAACACTCTTCTGAGTTTAAACACTTCTGCTGGCCAGCAAACTCCCAGACCTAAACATTACTGAGCATACCTGGGATGCCTTGCAATGTGCTGCTCAAAGGAGATCTCCACCCTATCATACTCTTACAGATTTATGGACAACCCCACAGGATTCATGGTGTCAGTTCCCTCCAGCACTACTTCAGACATTAGTCATGTCCATGCTATGTTATGTTGTGGCACTTCTGTGTGCTCGTGGGGGCCCTAAACGATACTAGGCTGGTGAACCAGTTTCTTTGGCTCTTCAGTGTATATCTTTCATTCTTTCAAGGTGTTGTAATCTTCATAAACATGAACATAAATTTTCCCTTAGAGTATTAACTACTACAAGCAGAAAGTAATGCATAGTTGTTAGATATTGTAATCAACAATAAAATAAATTTAAATTCAGTTTTACAAAAGTGTTTGCTTCTGATCTATATCATGAAGAAATGAGCCCATACTTCATAATGTACCTATTTTATTCTCATTGTGACATGTGGCCTCTTTTTCATGATCAACTTTGTTACCAGACTTCCTTCATACTTAACCTCAAGATGTTCTGTGTTTATGCTGTTGAATAACACAGCAGGACTATCATGTTTACTGTCTCTGCTAAATTCCATTTGATAAATTTTTGTTCTATTTATATTGAAACCACGTGTCAATCCCTTATAAACAAGAGGCATTGATTCCATTCAAAAGAAGAAGAAAGCTAGATGCTGTTGAGTGGTACACACTACTTGGATGGATGGTACCAAACTTGTAATTAAAGCATTGATTATAACTGTTAATGATTATATAGGCAATTCATGTAGATTACAAGTTATGGGATAATAAAATGCAAATATGTGATATGTGTTACAATCATACAGACAGTTTTAAACCTTCGATGATTTCTCGACAGGGGATTATATTTTTTTTTTTTTTTTTTTTAGATTAATTACCCCGCTACAGAATTCTGCACTTCGTTTCTTATCAGGCAGACAGAAATTGCTTCATGTTGCACAAAAATGTGAATAGGGTGAGAGCAGTCATTTCAAAAGAAACAGAGAGGAGATGTTTCAAATTTTTTGCAGTGGTTTTTAACATCGACTTTCAACACAGTGAAGATGCTAATTCTGTAAAAAAAAGTACTATGTTTCTAAGTCCAGCCAATTTAGGAAATCATGTGTCAATTGTTCTGGCTGATGCATCCCAAGAGAACATGTGTTCCACCAGCAAACAGCACCCGCCTTTAAATTGCATAAAGCAGTTTAGAAACACTATCCTGCAGTCAATAGCCATGCCACAGTGGATGCATCAGTTCCCTTCAGATAGGCACAGTTGGGCATGATCAATACTAGAATGAGTACGCTGTGTGCTGTTGGCAATTTTCCCTTAACCTTTACAGCAGAGGGGACAGAAAGGGTGGTAGCATAAAATACCTGATCACCAGTCTTTGCACCAATGTCCTGGATTAAATTCCAAACCTCTCCATCGTGTCTCATGAAGTGAGGGCATGCGACACTGTTGATGGTGATCTGTCTGTCAGGTGGAGTTGTGAAGCTCTACTGCTCCCTTTGTGTTATTTGAGAGGAGTAGGCTATGTGCCAGCATTGGGCTTCACCCGCCCCCTCCTCTCACCATCATCCAACACATACATGACAATACAATACACATGAACTCACTACAGTCACCCACACTTAAAAGTTTCATTTGAACAACAAACAACACTTGCATTTCACAACAGAAAAGTGCCTGCAGGTGTGAAGTTTATAAAATACCTTTCCAGTTCAGGTGGCTGAAACTGACCTTACCTTCAGGGTCTCCCAGCCAGTCATGCTACACAACTTAACTTTATCACTGTGGGATCTACATTTCATGTTCTTTTTACATTGATCACACAGATGAAAAAGAATGCAGGAAATTGACATTCTGATGTTTCAGAAAGAGGTTGAAATGCAGAAAATCCTAGTCAGATGCTTAAAATGATGTCAAACACGGCAGGAGTATTTTTGATGGTTTGATAGACCTGATTTGGACTGCCATCAGTTAGGTTATGATCAGCTGATGCTTTGGTTGAAACACTCAAAATTTAGTTTTGTAAAAATTTCACATGAAGTTTAAAAAGAAAAGCAAAATTATAAAAGTACAAGTTGATTTAAATAATTTGATGAACAGGCAAAGATCGTTGATAACAGGGAGAATATTTTACGGGCTGAAACTTTCATTTCTGGTGAAATTTTCATTGTGCATATAAACACATAACTTTCTACAAATATTTTACTTCAGCTACATCAAGACAGCCATTGTGTGTTAGAGACAAATATGAAGGACAGATTAATACCCTGTAGATTAGGATGATTTCAGACTGCAGAAAGAAAACTTCAAAACTTCGAGTGCAGTGTCAATGTCACTTCCCATTTCCTCAGAATCTTCATTTTTAATTGAAACAAAAAAATTAAGTATATTTTTACAGAACATAACACAACACTTCACTATTGTGAGTCTCTCTCTCTCTCTCTCTCTCTCTCTCTCTCTCTCTCTCTCTCTGTCTGTGAGTGTGTACTTTTTTGCAACATTTTTTATATAATTATGATATAGTAAAAATTATTACTTCCATTCAGGACTGGTAAAAAGACAGTAGCTCTGAACAAATGTGTTATTTTTATGCATTGTTACTGTGTAAATTATTGCAAACACAATCATCAGAAAATGTCACATATGCTGATATTTAACAAAGTTGGAATGTCTACAGCATTTCTGAAATAGTTACCATAGTCCACTATTTTGCAGACAGTCACAAAATACTCTCAGAACTAACAAAACAACTGCACTGAAAAAATATTCTTTTGATATACAAACTATTTTCATTACTATTTTACACATTATATTTTTATGTCTTATCATCTTCACTGATGGTTGCAATGATTTATTGTGAGTTTATTTGGTCAGTGTGCCAGTATTGCAAAGACTTATACATTCATACAAATACTTAACACATTCATTCATTCACTCATCACATTCCGTAGATACCATCAAGAACGAGAACCTTCAGGAATGTCAAGCAAATTAAGATATAGATTAAAAAGACAAGCAAATTATAGAAACTTGATCTGCAGTAGCTTTTAAATAAACTGTCTCTATATTGCTTGTAGTATTGTTTGTGCTTAGACCAGATAAATGTAGCCTACTAAATCAAAAGGAAATTTAACACTTTGAAAGGAGCTGGTATTTCCTCAGTTAACATTAAAAAGCTGCTGTTCTTCCCTTATAGGTATGGTAGCTTAATATTTACTAGATTACACTGGTAATTTTAAAAAGAAAATAGTTATCTACACCTGTAATAACAGAGGTCAGTTTATTTATTTGTGTCCAAAGCATCACAAAAGGTATAGACAAACGCAATATTTACATAACATAAAAAAGGTATATGTTCATAGAATAGATGGTATAAAAACAAAACTTGTTACATTAGAAGCAAATAATAATACAAAACTTAATGAAGTATATATTTATATATCAATATTATTGGCTATGTCAGTTACACTGGGCATTGCTAGCCACAGATCTTCAGACAAGCATGTTGCCGAACACAATGGACAGTTCATTAAATGCTTTGTTGTTTGTCCTTTTCCACATTCACACATAAGCGATTAGCATAGGAAGTTCCACTTTACTCTTTTCGTCTCCAGTGGTATCCATGTTGATTCTGTCTCTTCATGTTGAGGTAGAAGTTAGAAGCCTGTCTACAATATACTACTGTCTGTCATACTATTTTACAGTCAGTACTGGTACTTTCCATCTTGCTAATTGGAATTTTCAGTCCTTGAATCTAGCTAATCAGATATTATGTAGAAGGAGTGGTTAATGAGATATATCCAGTTTTCTTCTCAGTTGGTGGAGATTCCCAATTTCTTGCTTTATGTTAGACTATCTGCTATCTGTGGCTGTGCCCAGATACCAATAGCTTTGTTGCAATGAGTTATTGTATGTAAAGTTACACTACTTCCAATGACGTCAGCTTCCCCAATGTGACTGCCTGTTCCGCTAAGCAGAGCTTCCCAAGCTGACCCAATGCACAGTGCATCAGCATGCACAGTGTTGCAGCCGAGCAGAGTGTACACACGGGCAGTGGCAGGAGTGTGCATCTACGCATTGTGCTATTTAAGTAGCTACACATTATACAGTATGTATATCATGCAACAACTAGTGTGGAAGTATGGATTAAACACACTGAAAATTGTACAAGCATTGCGTTCATTACTTTGAATTTTATCACACAGCACATATCAACCAATAAAAGCATTTTTACACACATGATAAAGTTCTAAAATCAAAGGGCAAATAGCCTTTTCAAAGAGTAAATATTTTTCGCTAATTCACATAATATTGTACTACAAACATTCTAAAGCAGCCTATGTTCTTCCTTAGGATTAAAGCAATGTCCATACCAAATTTCAACAAAATCAGCTCATTGGGTTAGCCATGAAAATGTAACAGGCATAGTTAATCTGCCATTTATTCTATTAGTATGGGTAAAACTTTTAATTGCAATTTTTTTCTGTAACACAGCTGTGATGAAATAAAGCCTATATGGTGATGGTCAAGGTACCCATGAAAACCCCATGAAAAGATTAGCACATTTGAACAGAGAGGCAGATATGGTGGTTTTAGATAAAACTTTAATCTTTTTTTCCATGATCTGACTTTGATGAAATAAAGCCTTTACAGTGCCTCAAGGTATAATCATGTTACCTGTGGAAACTGCATGAAAATTAGTCTTGTAGTTTTGGAGATTAGCATGTTCAGACAGGCAGACAAGACAGTTTTAGTAAAACATTAAATCATGATGTATTTTTTATTCCATGATCAGATTTTGATAAACTAAAACCTACATGGTGCTGCAAGCTATGATCAAGTTACATGCAAAAATTCCAAGAAAATTCACCAAGAACTTCTGGAGAAGAGAGTTCAAATAGTCAGACATGACAATTTTACAGATTTATTATTAGTATAAAAGATGCAAGATGGTTGAATACCTTTGCTCCAGGGCACAATTCCACCCCAAACCCTCCACAATGAACATATTATTTCCAAGATCTTTAAAGATATTTGTGCTAGATATACAGTTATCTACTTTCCACAATATTCTTATTGCTTGCTTCTGCTTACTAAATACTTTCTTTACTTTAGCTGCATTGCCTCAGAAGATAATTTATAAGGCAACAGGGGATACATGCAAAATTAACCAACACTCTTGTCTTTATGAGAACACAGTAAAAGATACTTCTAAGAGCAAAATATGATGAACTGAGAATTTTGGGTAGCTTATTTGTGTTGACACCATTAACTTGTTATGCAAGTGGACCTCAGTGAATTTTATATAAGACATTTCATTTAGGATATGACCATTAAGATCTACTACGGGTGGTAGCAGTTCTTTCTTGCTTGTTTTAAATTGCATATTATGGGTTATTATAAGATTATGACTAAAATTGTTTTGTGTGTGTCAGCTGTACACCTGTACCATCTGAGTTGTGTCTGCCCCATCTGAGTTGTGTCTGGTAAGGTTCTGTTTGGATCTTTGATTAGCATGTTTGTGTCATCAGCAAACATTCTATCTATTTATCTGTATCAGGATCCCGCTCCAGCTATTGCTGGGTCTGAGTGCTGACGAGTCCTCTCCATTTGGCTTGGTCCTCCCACCACTTTTCTTCCTCCACTTGCTTCCAGGTCACACCTCTCCTTTCCACTGATCATAATCTCACTCCCATTTTCCACCATGTTCTTGGGTGGCCTCCAGGTCTTTTCCCATCCATCTTTAGTCCTTCCATAATTTTGGGGAGTCCCTGCCCACACATCCTCTTAACATGCCCATACCATCTTAGTCTCTTTTTTTCAATTTCTTCTCTCATACTTTCTTGTTTAAGGTCCTTTCTGATATGTACATTCCTTAGCCTGTCCATTCTTGTTTTTCCCTTAACTGCTCTGAGAAATTTCATTTCCCCTGCTTGCAGTCTGCTCCAGTCCCTTTCTGTCATTGTCCATGTTTCTCCTCCATAGGTGACAATAGGGAAGTAATAACTATTATACATAAGGAGTTTTGCTTTTTCTGAAGCTTCCTTATTCCAAATCAGGTTTTTTATTGTTTGTTAGAAATTGCCTCCCTTCTGTAACCTCCTATTAATTTTGTTGGTTATTCTTCCATCGCTAGATATTTCGCTCCCTAAATAAGTGAAACTGTCTACCACTTTGAGGGGTTCTCCATTCAAAGTAATATTTCCGTTGATCCCTTTGCTCTTCCAAAAACCATTACTTCACTCTTATCTCTATTTATTTTTAATCCATACCTTTTCATTGTTTCCTTCCACACATCAAGTTGTAACTGTACATCTACCTCTTTATCGCACCAAATTACCACATCATCTGCAAAAATCATCTTTTTGTCTTTTTCTTTTACAATATCTTTAACTGTCCTATTCATTCCCTCCATCACAACATTAAAAAGTGCAGGAGATAGAATACTACCTTGTTTAAGTCCTTGTCTTATTTTGAAGTACTCAGAGTTCCCCAATGATGTTCTAATTCTACAACTGTGTCCTTTGTACATTGTCTTTATTACATTAATGTATCCATCTTCTATATCTATTTTCTTCATTTCTTCCCAGAGTCTTTTCCTGTTAGCTGAGTCATATGCCTTTCCTATGTCTATGGAAACCATTATCACCCTTTTGTTATACTCCCAACTATTTTCCATCGGTTGGCAGATAGAAAATATCAGGTCAATTGTGCTTCTTCCTTTCCTAAACCCACGCTGTTCTTCACTCAGCTCCTTTTCTATCTTTTCACTTATCAGATTTAGTAAAATTCTTTCAAAAATCTTGGCTGTATGACTCATAAGGGTTATTCCTCTGTAGTTTTTGCAAAGTCTTTTATTGCCTTTTTTGAAGATGGGAACAATGTTTCCTCTTCTTCAATCATCAAGTATTGTACTATTCCTCCACACACTTGATAGTACTCTATGCATCCACTGCATTCCCACTGGGCCTGCTACTCTTATCATGTCTTCTGATATTTCATCAGGTCCTGGGGCTTTCCCCCCATTCATCTTCTTCACAGCTATGTCCATTTCTTCCTGTGTAATTTGTCCTAATTCTGCTTCCCAACTTCTCTCCATTTCTCCATTATTTGTTGTTTCCTCGTGTACCTGCTCCTCAGCATTTAACAGTTTCTTAAAATGTTCTTTCCAGAGATCTTTTATATTTCCTGGATCTTCAGTCACAGTACCATCCTCTGTTTCCATCTTTACTGGTACTTCAGAAGTCTTCCTTTTATTTTTCATCATTTTTTAGAACTTTTCTTATTGCTCTTCACATCTTCTTCAATTTTTTTTGTAAACTCTTCCCATGCCTTTTTCTTTGCTGTTTCGACTATTTCTTTGCACTTCTTCTTTTCCTCTATATATCAGTTATTGTCCTCATCATTTTTAGTTTTCCACCACTTTCTCCATGTTCCAGTTACACTTATAACTGCTTGGATTGTGGTATCATCCCACCAATCTGTCTGTCTTACTTTTTGCTTTCTGGATGTTCTACCACATACTTTTCATGCTGCTTTGACTGAAGTGTCTTTGAATAAACTCCATTCTTTTTCTACATCACAGAAAACTTCTTTTGGAAATTTTTGTTTGATTAATTCTCTATACTTCTCAGTACTTTCACTCTCCTTCAGTTTCCAATCCCATATCCTCATCAATTTCTTTTGTTTTATATTTTTCACACACTGATTCATGTTCCATTGTCCCACCAGTAATATATGGTCTCCTTCTGCACCCACACTTGAAATTACCTTTGCATTTGTTACTTTCTCTTCCTATCCCCTATCTACTATAATACAATCAGTTACACTCTTGGTTTTCCATCCCAACTGTATCTGGTGATATCATGACTTTCTCTCTTCATATACCAGCTGTTCGCTATTTTCATTCCATTCCTCTGGCACAAATCCAGGAGACTTTCCCCTTCTTTGTTTTTGCCTCCATATCCAAAACATCCCAACACTTGCTCAAATCCCTTTCTGTCTTTACCTACCTGTGCATTAAAATCTCCCATCACTATATTAGCACTCTCTATATGGTTCTCTAATTCATTTTCAAAGTCTATCTTCTCTTCTTCACTACATCCCACTTGAGGTGCATAAATCTGGATAACTTTTAGTGTTTCTTTTTGAAATCTCAGGTTTAAGATTATGATCCTGTCTGATATATATCTCACACTTTCAATACAGCTTTGTACATTCTTATTCACCAACACTGCCACACCTTTTCTTCTAAACCTGTTATTCCCACTCCCGTACAGTTTTCCTCCTCCTCTCAAATTCTTCTCACCTTTTCCCTTCCACTTCGTTTTGCTTAATCCCAAAATATCTAACTTTCTTTCTGTTGGTACATCTGTCATTTCTTCCATTTTTCCATTGAGGGTTAATATATTAAGGGTGCCAATATTTAGGTTATTTTTTAGTCAATTTGGTTTCATCTTCTTGTACTGATGAATATCATCAGGTGTCCCATAATTCGCACCAGTACTTGAGGAAGCAGTGGAGTCAAATACTGAGTGGTTCGTACCAAGATTTTTCTGTGTCTTGAAAGCAATGTATGATGACTTTCCTACTGGCTTGCTGGGCCTAACGCAAGAAAGGATTTCTGTTGGGATTGTCTCCCTTAGCCTTTGGAGTTTCTCCTCCGCCACAAGGCAGTGGTTCCCTTCTCATTTAATCCACAGAAAGGAAGGTTGCCTCATCTGCCAGCTACGCCGTTCCGAAGTCTTTCTTCTCCGCTGTTGCTGCCATTAAGGTCTTCACCCGTAACCCTGGGCATGGGTTCCATGTTATACCCCACAGGATTAGGTCCTTGCCTGAACTCAGCCATCCTATCACTCTGGCCTACTGAAGTGTAGGATGCCCACTCCCACGACGTGGACATGCCAGACAGGAATTACCCAGTGGAGAAATAGGGAAGGGGACCCTACCTCCCTGGAGCCGGGTTAATGATTGTATATGGTGCCACAATCAAACATTTTAGATTTTTTTTTATATAACTAAGGGACCAAACTGCTGAGGTCATTCGTCCTTAGACTTACAGTAAACTAACTTATGCTAAGAACAACACACACCCATGCCCAAGGGAGGACTCGAACCTCCAGCGGGAGGGGCAATGCAATCTGTGACATGGCGCCTCAAACCACATGGCCACTCTGTGTGGCTGTAGTTATTCAATCATACTTTGAAGTCACTGGAAGATGCTTCGACTCCTCTGTTTGTGAACAGCTTGCTTTCTGTAATACATTTTGTCTGACTGTTAGTTTGATAGTCTGCTCTATGTTATGAAAGTTAATTTGCACCCATGCAAGAAGTATGTCATTAACATCATTTTAGTTTCCCCAATATAATTTTGTAAAGCACAAAAACAGAAGCTGTGGCAAGGTTCCAAGAATAAACCAGACAACTTTTGTTGTTTAGCTCTTCCAGGATTTCATTCGTGAGATATTGTGTGGATTTCTGTTTCTTTTTACAAAAGGGAATACTGAGAGACAGCTAATATGCTGTCACCAGAAACACGAGTCAGTGTTCTATTATAAGTCATGTTGTCAAAAGCTTTTAAAAAGACTGGCTGGAGTAAAACTGACCTGATTTGAATGTTTTTGACATGGATTTTAATAAAGCATATTTTAGTCTGTCAGGAAATACACCCAGATAGCAATCAGAATTATTACATTTTAGTGACCTGATAAATTTTGTATTCTATTTAGTTGAATCTAATGCCTTTTGCTTGTGCATGTAGTGTCTGCAAAAGTAAATGTAATACATCCATATTTGGTGGTTTATTGGTGGGTGCAATGTTTTCTGACACTGTGAAGAAGTAATCACTGAATCTCATGACTGATTATTTCAAAGTACCAGTGTCCTGGGGACTTGATTTTATTTGCATCACTATTTCTATTTTTTTATGTTTGATGATAGTCCAAATTGTTTTTGCTTCATCCTTGTGCTGTTTCATACTTTGAGTAGAGAACTATGTTTCACTTTGTAAATAATTTAATGGAGGAAAGGAGAGAATAGGACATTTATTAACAGGATACAGAGAAGAAAACCTAAATTACTTGGACACCTAACTCAACATAACAGATTCATAAAAATCATCTCAAAATTAGAAGCAAAAAGCCTAGGGAAAATCAAGAGGCAGATCCAGAACATCTGTGTTACAAAGGTTATTATGGAATGAACAGCTGCAACTACAACCAAATGCTAAAGATGGTAGGGGATTGAAAGGAAGGCTACATCTACAAGGTGTTTCCTGTCAGATGTTGGTGATTATTATTATTACTATTATTATTAGTATTGGGGGATATAATCATATTGGTGGTAAAGGAGTTACATCACTTTACTTTCTCTTAATTAGGTAGAAGCCTCCATTTTTTTTAGGGGAAAGAGGGTGACAATCATCACTTGTATACGGTAATCTGTTTGATGTAGGGTATTTTAATTACTGGTTTGTGTGTGTGTGTGTGTGTGTGTGTGTGTGTGTGTGTGTGTGTGTGTGTGTGGACGCATCAGTTTTATCTGTGTTTATTGATGGCAAACCTGATACTAAAGGTGCTGTAGAAATATGTTTCAGGCAGTGTTTCCACACTGTCTGCCTTATAAATCTCTTCTCAGAATTCTTCCCATTTCTCTCTAAACAGAGTTGAGTCACTGTTTCTGATTCTGTGATATAGTACTTTTCTTCTATGTTCTGAAGCTAACTGGTCAGTGTACATAAGTTTCACATTTGTTCATGGACAGATAGACCACTGGTTATTGATTTTACATTTATATCCCAGAAAACAGCTGGATCTAAAAACAAACTGTTATTGGGTATTGTGCTATGTTGTTTAATACTATTAGGGGGTTTCACTATCAAAAATAATCTAAAACTGGGAACAGTAATTCTAGAAGTCCTTAACCAGAACTGTCTACAGAAAATGAATGTTGATGCTTCCACAAAAAACAACATTTTTCTGTTTATTTCCATATTACCTTGTAATACTCTAGTTGGTATACCAATAGTCTTTAATAGTGGCCTGTAAACAGTCATTATCAGTGTGAGTGTGATTGAGAAATTGAGTTTCCTTTTTGCAAAAAAAGAAAATATAGTTACATGGAAAACTTTATTTGTAACAGTTACAGAAAAATTTAAGCTATTTTCAACATAGTCACCACCAAATCTGAGACACTTGTCATGTCATGGGATGTGTCACAGAAGTCTGCCATCAGGGAATGGAACCAGGATGTGACTTAGTCCTCAGCTTTTCATCATAATCAAAGTGCTGACCAGAGGACAAGAATTTTCTGAGATACAATCAAAGCTGAAAATTGCTGGGAACAACATCAGGACTGTACAGCGGATGATCAAATAGCCCCCAGCTGAACTATCCCAAAACTATGTGCTCATCACTTTGAACCAACACAACCTGTTTGAAGTTCGTCTTGACTGGAGGTTCAATGCATCGACTGCTGCTTCATATCAGAGGTAAAGTGAGCAACCCGTGTCTCATTGCACATTGCAACCCTGTTGAGGAATTTGTAGTTATCATTATGGTACTACTGTAGAAATTTCAGTGTACACCTAAGTGATTCATTGCATGTTCTACTGTCACATTGTTTGGAACACACCTGCCACACACACTGGTACTTAGTACCAAGGATCACAATATCTGCTGAGATCCACAATGTAGAGTGACAATTCTCCATAATGTGTCGCCGCAGGACGTCCACAGGGCCATCATGATGAGAGACTGTCACCCACAGCCCTCTTCAATATGTACACTTCCACACCCTTTGGAAACCATCTGTTTGTACATGACATTTGGCCTATACACCTGACACAGATGAAACTCAGTTTCAATTAGCAGTATGTTTTAGGCATTAAGAAATTTTATCACAGATCAAACCTCGTAGACAGTGGGAAATAGAATAAGAGCTGCCATTTTCAGCCAATGCTGCATTGTTGCTGACTAAAGTCCTGTATGAATGAGTAAGTGAGCACAAAATGTATGATGTGGCAAGAAGAGCCTATTGTATTATATGAAACCGGGGACCTAGAAACGACGGACAGGCTTCGTCCCGCTGTAACCCTCAGGGATTCACAACCCCACAACAGGCCACTGCAGTCCACCCACCTCACCACCACCCCACACTGAATCCAGGGTTATTGTGTGGTTCGGCCCCCAGTGGACTCCCCCCCCCCCCTCCCCTCTGGGAACATCTCATACCAGATGAGTGTAACCCCAGTGTTTGTGTGGCAGAGTAATTATGGTGTACACATACGTGGAGACAGTATTTGTGCAGCAATCACCGACGTAGTGTAACTGAGGTGGAACAAGGGGAACCAGCCCACATTCGCCAAGGCAGATGGGAAACCACCTTAAAAACCACCCACAGGCTGGCCGGCACACCAGATCTCGACATTAATCTGCCAGGTGGATTTGTGCCGGGGACTGGCAAGCCTTCCCACTTGGGAAGCAGTGTGTCAGACCCCACAGCTAGCTGGGCAGGTTAAGCAGAGCCTAACTTGATGCACTGCTCACACCAATTATTATGGGTTGGCACAGAATTCATGACCAAATCCTAGGTAATGTTTAAGTCCAACGATGGTAAACATGTTTTCATCTGTGCACAACTACAGCCATCACAAGTTTATCATTCATGAAGTGTGTATCTGTAATAATGCAGTGTGAGGAAGCAAGAGCAATAAGAAGTAAGACAGAAATCATTGTGTAAATATTGAAGAAACAGGAGGGTCTAAAAAGTAGTGTCTGGAATAAATTTCTGGTGGTTGTAGATAAGAGTAGCAAGTTTATTGGATTCCTATCATGCATAAATGGCTCTACATTATATTGTTTTCAGTTGGTATCAAGTTATTTAAAGAACCACAATTGCAAGAAATCCTTCACTGATAGCTCCTTCCATGGATACTGACAGTAATAAAAAAAACTTTATAATAGCTAAATGTGTTGCAATGTATGCTAAAGATATGATACCTTTTGATGATGCTTCTGATAAAGGTTCCAAAGAATCGGGTAAAGAATCAATAGATCTGGGCATACATTATGGGGAATTCAGTGTTTCAAATACCATACCACATCACTAAGTAAACACGTCAAAGAAAAAGTCGATTCAATTCAAAACAGCATAATGCCTTCTGTTATTACAGAAATCATTAACAAAACATACCCTGCAATAGTTTATATCCAGATTGATTCATACAGTCAGGTACGTTATTTGATGCTTACAGTACATTACATACACACTAACTGGCCTCTTATGAATAATGTTTTATTTATAACTAAGTTCTCATATGTTAAGAAGATGGGAGTAAATATTATGAAAGAAATAGAAGAGAGGAAGGTTGATTGGAACATTTCACTGGAATTGTTGATTGGAACATTTCACTGGAATTGTTGCATAATTTTTTTGTCTCAGACCAAGGTGCCAACATAATAAAAGGTTTGAAAAGTCACAAAAGGTTTCCTTGTGCTGCTCATTATATCAACACAGCACTCAGCCGAATTTTTTTGAGACTAGTTTATTGTTAAATCATGCGCTGAACATTGCAGAAACAATAAATACTGCAAAATACAAAGAACAGTACATGAAGAAAAGTAGCCTTGTCTCATACTCAGAATCAATTTTGAAAAAAGAAGTAACAACACACCGGAGCAACGTGTTCTATGCTAGAGTCCTTACACAGTAGGATGAAGTTGCTGTTTTACTGATGGATTATTAAAGGGATATGATGATGAGTTTGCTATTAATGACAAATTTCAAAGCAAGCTTAGGCCCAGTAAACAAGATACCAGGCTAATACTAGCACGCAACTGAGTTCAGAGTCCATGTGCGCAAACCAGGAAAGCTATGACTCCAAAGGCCCTGCCCAATGTCTGCGACACTGATGCCACTTACAGCGGATTTCTCGGCCGCAAATGACTTGTCATCTGACGTACAGGAGTCAGGCAAGAATACCAAACTTACCATGTTTCAAGAACCAGCATTAGGTAAGGAATATAGGAATATCAAAATTGTTCTATGTATTGTTCTAATAGAGACTACAAAGACATGGTCAGATTACTGTATTACAGCTTGCACAGAGGTATTTAAGCAATCATTTTCCCATGCTCCATACATGAATGTAATGGGAAGAACACTAATATGGGGTACAATAGGAAGTACCTCTCCCACACACTTCATAGAAGTTTGGAGAGTATCAATGTAGATGAATTGAATGGAGTACTAGGGAAAACTGACAAATGCTGCTTTAAGATTCCCTCCACCATCCACCAATTGGTAGCTTGCAAAAGTATAGATACAGATGTAGATTTGCATCACAAAATAATTTTATTTCACAAACCTCCAAAATACAAATTTTTAAAAGGAATCACATTTTGTAAGATGTAAAAATTATGTAAGACAGAGTATATTAACAAATCTTACAAATATCCCAGACAGGCTACAACACATTTCATAGTCCATTTGTGATCCTCTTCACTCTCTCACTAGTATGGTGCACGGTACGGGTATTCAGGATGTTCGTTAATCCTGTAATGAAAAGAAATTATGCTTATCAAGACTGGCCTGTAACAATGTAAGTGTTACTACACTGTTCTATAACTTGACAAAGTAAAGTGTTTTCTAAAATTATGTGAATCATCGAAAACTTGTTTTCTCTAGTCAGCTCTGGACACAAACATATACAGAGTGACATATAGAAAGAGCTAGATTCAGAAAATCGGTGCAAAAAGGAGACTTCTGCCAATGTAAATCTGTAAGTGTAGTTTGATAGGATCTGGATTTATTCATGCTATTTAACAATACACATATAATCAACTGAACTGATGTAGTCAAAGCTTTGTTGTCCACTATCTTCATGTTATAACGAATATCACTTTATCACAGTGTAAAATCCTTTGTTATCTTGGACCACTTTATCACAGTGTAAAATCCTTTGTTATCTTGGAGCAGTCACACACCATCTGCAGTTTCAGTAATGTTGAATGTGGCATTTCAAGCTTCATTTTATACTTTCAGTGATAGCTCCAAGAAACAAGAAATGTAGGCAGTTTTTACAGGCAGGGCTGCCTGTGAAACCAGTCATGTGATTTCCAAGCTAAGCTGCAACCACTGTGCTGCATTCTACGTAGGCATGACAACCAACAAGCTATCTGTCCGCACGAACGGCCACTGACAAACTGTGGCCAAAGTAAACCACCCTGTAGCTGAACACGCTGCCAAACATTATACCCCTCATCTCAATGACTGCTTCACAGCCTGTGCCATATGGATCCTTCCCACCAACACAAGCTTTTCTGAATTGCACAGGTGGGAACTTTCCCTGCAATACATCCTACATTCCCGTAACCCTCCTGGCCTCAACCTTCGTTAGTCACTGTCGTCACCCATCCAGCCCCCTACCTGTTCCCATTCCAGCACTGCACAGCTGTCATTTCACCACCGCACCCAGTCTTTTAATTTATTTTTATTTCTCTCCTTTCCACTACTTACCCCCTCCCCCTTCCCTCTCCAGACCTTCTCTCCTTCCCTCCGTCTAAACTGCAACACTTCACTGTCCGCCACTCCCACCAAACTATCCCTCCTCCTCCCTGCTCCAGCCTCCTCCTTACCCCCACCCAGTCGCCACTCCCATCACGCACTGGTGCTGCCGCTCGCAGTGTAGTTTCAGCTCTCTGAGACTGCAGATGTGTGGGCAAGTTGCGCTTGCGTGAGTGTGTGTGTGCGCGTGTGTATGTTTGTCTACTGCCGACAAAGGGCTTAATGGCCGAAAGCCATGATTGTCTGAATCTTTTTATTGTGTCTATCATGACTCAGCACCTCCGCTATATCGTGAGAAGCAACTTTCCTTCTCTCATATTGTTACATTCCATCCTGGATTTTCCATTGTTTGATATATTCTGTACTCATTGGACTGTTCATTCCATTCAACAGATCCTGTAATTCTTCTTCAGTTTCACTGAGGATAGCAATGACATCAGCAAATCATATCACTGATATCCTTTTGCCTTGAATTGTAATCGCACTTTTGAACCTTTCTTTTATTTCCATGGTTACTTCTTTGATGCCTAGATTGAACAGTAGGGGTGAAAGACTACATCTCTCTCTTATACCATTTTCAATCTGAGCACTTTTTTCTTCACTTTACACTCTCATTGTTCTTTATAACACATCTTCCATTTTCTTTTCTTTTCTTCTGCATACTACTCTTGTCAGCAACTTTGATGCATGAGCTGTGAAGCTGACTGTGCGATAATTCTCGCACGATGCCTAGATTGAACAGTATGGGTGAAAGACTATATCCCTCTCTTACACCATTTTCAATCTGAGCACTTTTTTCTTCACTTTACACTCTCATTGTTCTTCCATTTTCTTTTCTATTCTTCTGTATACTACTCTTGTCAGCAACTTTGATGCCTGAGCTGTGAAGCTGACTGACCGATAATTCTCACACTTGTTGGCTCTTACTGTCTTCAGAATTGTATGGATGATGCATACATCATACATCCTTCAGTGATTATCAAAATTCTGGTGGAATGTTATCTATCCCTTCTACCTTATTTGATTTTAAGTCTTTCAGAGCTCTTCTAAATTCTGGTTCTAATACTGTATCCCCTATCTCTTCTCTACTAACTCCTGTTTCTTCTTCTGTCATGTCATCAGATGTCCTCCCCTCATACAGACCCTCCAGTGTTCTCTTTCCACTTATCTGCTTCCTCTCCTCTGCATATAACAATGGAATTCCCATTACAATCTTAATGTTATTGCTCTTGCTTTTAATTTCACTGAAGATTGTTTTGACTTTTGTATATACCGAGTCAGTCCCTCTGACAATCATTTCTCTTTTGATTTCTTCACTTTTTCCTGCGGGCTTTCTTCATGAGGCCCTTAGCTTCCCTCCACTTCCCATTTATTTCATTCCTAAGTTACTTATATTTCTGTATTCTTGAATTTCCCTGCAAATTTTTGTACTTCCTTCTTCTATCCATCAGCTGAAATATTTACTCTGTTACCCTTGGTTTCTTTGGAGTTATGTTCCTTGTACCTGTGTTTTTCTTTCCAGATTCTATGATTTCCCTTTTTTAGAGATGTCCATTCCTCTTCAACTGATCTGAGCCATTCATCATCACAGTATCTATAGTTTCAGAGAACTTCAAGTGTACCTCTCTATTCCATAATAGGTCTGTAGCCCAGTTATTTGACCATTGATTTTTTGTGACTACTCGCTTAAGTTACAGCCTACTCTTTGTCATTACTAAATTGTAACCTGAGTCTATGTTTGCTCGTGGGTATTCCGTACAATGCAATATTTGCTTTTGGAATTTCTGCCGGACCATGATCTAATCTAACTGGAATCTTCCAGTGTCTTCAGGCCTTTCGCAACTATACCCACTCCTCTTGTGATTCTTGAACAGAATATTCACTATTACTAGCTGAAATTTATTGCAGACCTCTATAAGTCTTTCTCCTCTCTCATTTCTATTACTGGCCCCATATTCTCCTGTAACCCTTTCTTCTAACACTACCCCTACAACTGCATTCCAATCCACCTGACTATTAGATTTTCATCTTGCTTTACGTACTGAATCTATCTCTTCATCTTCTGCTTGCAACATCAGAATGTATACCTGAACTATTGTTGTTGGTGTTGGTTTACTGTCAATTTTGATGAGAACAACCCTATCACTGAACTATTCACAGTAACTCACTCTCTGCCCTACCTTCCAATCCAATATGAATCCTACTCCCAGTATACCATTTTCTGCAGCTATTGATATACATCCTACACTCATGTAACCAGAAATCCTTGTCTTCTTTCCAATTCTCCTCACTGACACACGTTATATCTAGAATTACCCTTATCATTTGTTTTCAAGAATTTATAGCCTCCCTACCACATCTAAACCTCTGACATTCCATGCCCCAATTTGTGGAAATTACCCTTTCGTTGATTATTCACTCTTTTTCTCTTGGTCACTTCCCCCTTGGCAGTCCCCTTGCAGAGATCTGAATGCGGGACTAGCCTGTTTTCTTTTGTCAATGGAGAGATCATCATGACACCTTTTCAATTACAGGCCGCATATCCTGTGTTTACACATTATTTGTCTTTAACACAGTGGTTTCCATTGCCTTCCACATCCTCATGCTGTTGATCATAGTTGATTATTCTGCCCTTTAGAGGCAGTTTGCCACACCAAAGGCAAGAGAGTGCCCTGAATCTCCATCCGCTACTCCACCATTGTTGACATGGCTGTTGGCAGAATGATCATGACTTCTTATGCCAGAAGCCTTTGGCTGCCATTGCTGATTATTTTTATTCAGAACTTAAGCAGTGGCAAGGTTCAAACCTGGGACCCAGGGCGTTCTGATTACTAATTAAAGATGCAACCCCTAGTCCACAGACGAAAACTACTGTTCTATTGCCTCATAACAAATGTATGAGCAGGTTGACTATCTCCATAAGAATGTGATTAGATGAAAGAATTTTATATATATATATATATGCCCTACCTTCCAATCCAATATGAATCCTACTCCCAGTATACCATTTTCTGCAGCTATTGATATACATCCTACACTCATGTAACCAGAAATCCTTGTCTTCTTTCCAATTCTCCTCACTGACACACGTTATATCTAGAATTACCCTTATATATATATATATATATATATATATATATATATATATATATATATAATAGAGGGAAACATTCCACGTGGGAAAAATATATCTAAAAAGAAAGATGATGAAACTTACCAAACAAAAGCGCTGGCAGGTCGATAGACACACAAACAAACACAAACATACACACAAAATTCTAGCTTTCGCAACCAATGGTTGCCTCGTCAGGAAAGAGGGAAGGAGAAGGAAAGACAAAAGGATATGGGTTTTAAGGGAGAGGGTAAGGAGTCATTCCAATCCCGGGAGCGGAAAGACTTACCTTAGGGGGAAAAAAGGACAGGTATACACTCGCACACACACACATATCCATCCACACATACACAGACACAAGCAGACATTTGTAAAGGCAAAGAGTTTGGGCATCTCTGCCCAAACTCTTTGCCTTTACAAATGTCTGCTTGTGTCTGTGTATGTGTGGATGGATATGTGTGTGTGTGCGAGTGTATACCTGTCCTTTTTTCCCCCTAAGGTAAGTCTTTCCGCTCCCGGGATTGGAATGACTCCTTACCCTCTCCCTTAAAACCCATATCCTTTTGTCTTTCCTTCTCCTTCCCTCTTTCCTGACGAGGCAACCATTGGTTGCGAAAGCTAGAATTTTGTGTGTATGTTTGTGTTTGTTTGTGTGTCTATCGACCTGCCAGCGCTTTTGTTTGGTAAGTTTCATCATCTTTCTTTTTAGATATATATATATATATATATATATATATATATATATATATATATATATATATATATATATATATATATATATATATATATATATATATATATATATATATATATATATATATATATATGGGTATGTTGTCCTGAGCTTCCTGGATCAGGAACAAATGTAACATCAAGAGTACCACCATTTGACTGTTCCCAATAAGTCTGACTTACTGTATTAGTGGTAACTTATTTTTATTAAAAATGGTGCACCTGAGATTTTTGGGTAGAAACTGTCTTAAAGAAACATTGAAGGACAAACAAAATAGTAAATCTTAATTAACCTGAATCTGCTTGAAACTGGAGGACATCAAGCAAATTTGAGATGGTTAAATTGGAAATTTGTACAAAATTATCATAGTTGAACAGAGCTTTCAAATCTGTGCATTATTTTCTGAAAGAGTTCTTATCTTGAACAGTACTTCTGACGCTATTACTGTTTACACAAAAGTGTTGCTATTGAGCAATTCTGAAGTAAATCTGAATGACTTCAATAAAAAAATCCAAAATCAGTGATAACTTGCTTAAATTTGGATGAATGCAAGACAGTGTAAATGAGTAGAGGGGAAAAAGCCTGGTACATTTTGAGTGCAGCATGCAACTGAACATGGTTCCATTGATTAATTGTCTTGGTGCAGTGCAATATGAAGTGGATAAAAGATATAAAACATCACTTGTAATTCATGGCATGTGTTTATTGGGTGACTTCTGGGAATGCACAGGACATATGAAAATGAGATTACATACAATACTATTGTTCAGCCTACTCCTGAGAACTATTTAAGTGTTTCATATTCTCAAGGAAACAGATTTTTGTCAGTTCATTCAGTGATTGCAAGTGTGTTATGGAGAAGATCTGGGAGCTTATCTTGGAATGTATGGAAGATGGATTACTACCTTTCCATGAAGTGATGGGCAAGTTAGGACAACTAATATTCAAGATGACTGGTTAAACAATTTTTCTGACTCTATTGAATACTATGTGTAAGACCCGCAAAACCAAGAGAAGAGATATTAGTGTATGTAGGAAGCACAAAGACAGATGTTATCACTGCACATATTTTCTGAAGGAAACAGAGAGGAAGTGACAAATACAGAAAAAAAAATTTCACCATGCATTGTGCAGTTGCTTTGGGTATATACATGGCATATCTAAAATTAATGTAAAAATGCAGGGATGGTATAGAGGGTCATAACATGCAACTTTCCATTAACAATCCATGTTCACACTCCTTATCATTAAGAGCTAGATATCATTTAAAAGTGTGATGTGCCACTAGAAACGTAGCCATAAACCCACCATCCGACCCAACATGGTAGCAGGTCTGCAGGTCAACATTTTCAGTTTCTTTCTAACATTGAAGTAGAAGAGAAATAAGATTGTCATTTATAATCTTTATTTGCAAACAGCTACAAAAACAGCTCAAAATTACACCCTTCTGCTTGAATGCATGCCATGCAATGACACCTGAGTGAGTGTCACGCCCTTTTAAATGTCCCTGGCAACGTGAGGATTGCATCAGAGACTACCATAAATCACACTATCAGCTCTTCATCTATCTCAATAGGTGTTTTGATGAACAATAGATTTCAGGTAGTCTCAGACAAAAAAATCAAGGGTCATCAAGTCAAGGAAATGTGCATGACATGGTATTGATCCACCACACAATCATTGTTGTTGTTGTGGTCTTCAGTCCTGAGACTGGTTTGATGCAGCTCTCCATGCTACCCTATCCTGTGCAAGCTTCTTCATCTCCCAGTACCTACTGCAACCTACATCCTTCTGAATCTGCTTAGTGTATTGATCTCTTGGTCTCCCTCTACGATTTTTACCCTCCACGCTGCCCTCCAATGCTAAATTTGTGATCCCTTGATGCCTCAAAACATGTCCTACCAACCGATCCCTTCTTCTAGTCAAGTTGTGCCACAAACTTCTCTTCTCCCCAATCCTATTCAATACCTCCTCATTAGTTACGTGATCTACCCACCTTATCTTCAGCGTTCTTCTGTAGCACCACATTTCGAAAGCTTCTATTCTCTTCTTGTCCAAACTGGTTATCGTCCATGTTTCACTTCCATACATGGCTACACTCCATACAAATACTTTCAGAAACGACTTCCTGATACTTAAATCTATACTCGATGTTAACAAATTTCTCTTCTTCAGAAACGATTTCCTTGCCATTGCCAGTCTACATTTTATATCCTCTCTACTTCGACCATCATCAGTTATTTTACTCCCTAAATAACAAAACTCCTTTACTACTTTAAGTGTCTCATTTCCTAATCTAATCCCCTCAGCATCACCCGATTTAATTTGACTACATTCCATTATCCTCGTTTTGCTTTTGTTGATGTTCATCTTATATCCTCCTTTCAAGATACTGTCCATTCCGTTCAACTGCTCTTCCAAGTCCTTTGCTGTCTCTGACAGAATTACAATGTCATCGGCGAACCTCAAAGTTTTTACTTCTTCTCCATGAATTTTAATACCTACTCCGAATTTTTCTTTTGTTTCCTTTACTGCTTGCTCAATATACAGATTGAATAACATCGGGGAGAGGCTACAACCCTGTCTCACTCCTTTCCCAACCACTGCTTCCCTTTCGTGCCCCTCGACTCTTATAACTGCCATCTGGTTTCTGTACAAATTGTAAATAGCCTTTCGCTCCCTGTATTTTACCCCTGCCACCTTCAGAATTTGAAAGAGAGTATTCCAGTTAACGTTGTCAAAAGCTTTCTCTAAGTCTACAAATGCTAGAAACGTAGGTTTGCCTTTTCTTAATCTTTCTTCTAAGATAAGTCGTAAGGTTAGTATTGCCTCACGTGTTCCAACATTTCTACGGAATCCAAACTGATCTTCCCCGAGGTCCGCTTCTACCAGTTTTTCCATTCGTCTGTAAAGAATGTCATTGACAGAGCACACAATCATAGTTCTCACCAAAGTTCTCATCTAAATGATTTCACACCACACGAGTGAAGTACGCAGATGCACCATCATGTTGGTACCACATGCATTGTCGGATGTTGAGTGGAATGTGTACCAATAACTCTGGTAATGTTCCCCTTAAGAAGATAAAGTATCTTTTCACATCCAGTCATTAGGGGAGCATGTAAGGATCAATAAAATTATTGCCTACCAAACCAGCCCAAACGTTGACAGCAAAGCACTCTTGGTTACCATGAACAATGGTGATGTGCACATTTTCCCAGGCCTACATTTGTTGATTGTGGTTATTGAACACACCTTCCTTTGTAAAGGATGTCTCATCTGTAAAAAGTACAATGTGTGAAAATTCAAGTTGCATGGCACATTTTTGCAAGAACCGCTGCCAGACATCAATGTGATGCAGAAAATGGGTTAAGGGCTTGAACTTTCTGAAAGTGGGTAAGGGTGTAAATCATCCTCATTCCACACACGCTGGATCATGGCATTGCTTACATCCCTTTCTCGAGCAGCACTTTGTGAGCTTGTTGAGGGCATGTTTTGTAACAATGCAAATGCATCCTCTTCAAGCTCTGGGGTAGACACTGTGCGACCTCGTCTGCCCGACTTTCACACCTTTATCACAAATTAATGCATGTATCAGGTTTTGATGTACACCTTAAATACACACCCACCATTACAATACCTTGTCAGTGGACTACTCACCTTAAGTGAACTTGCTTCTCTTAGGGTGTTGATGAATGTGAGGATCTAGCACTCGATAATTTGGAAACAGCTGAACAGGAGCATTTCCATCTCCCGCCCCAGAACCACAGTGCATGTCTGCCCTTTCCTACCAAGAAAAGCACTCCATGCACACGCATCATTACACTACCTTGTCAGTGGACTACTCACCTTAAGTGAACTTACTTCTCTTAGGGTGGTTATGAATGTGAGGATCTAGCACTCAATAATTTGAAAACAGCTGAATATACAACCTGTAAGCAACGGGAGCACTTCCTTCTCTCACCCCAGAACCACAGTGCATGTTTGCCCTTTACTCCCAAGAAAAGTACTCCATTTCCCCTCTGCTCTGCATGCCCTACCAAAGACATAAGTAGCCCTGTTTGTTGACACAATGAAGCAAGGTAACCAGACTCTGCAGTGCTGCCCTCCAAATGACTTATATCAAACAGGCATTTGCACTGCCAAAAGCAATGTATTTTCATCCCAGTAAAAGCCAGAAGTAACTCTGTGGTGTTTTCCTGCCCACAATACCTGCTACCATTTTCACTCCAATGGTGGGTTGTATACCTACCTTCCCGGTAGTGCACGACACTCTTAATGGACATAGGCTACTATGTGAAAGCTGCTTGATATGATCCACTCTACCACAGCCCTCTCATTTTTTTCCATTCATTTGAGAAACACCCTATATGTGAGGGGTAGTCACAAAGTTTTAATTAACACCTTCAAAAAATGAAGTTACATAATTAATTTTTCGTTATTTGCAGGTACAAGTCTGCAGTCCCAGCTGAAATGCCTACAAACAGTACCAGAGCACACTGCTAGAGGAGCCAAAAACAAAATGATGTAGCTCATAGATAAAGAGGAGTATCGTACAATAATTTGTTTTCTGCATTTGAAGGGAAACAATGCTGTAACAATCCCTGCTGAGTTTGTGGAAATGTCCAGCAAAAATGCAACATTATATGATATAGTGCTGCAGACATTTCCAATGGGCTAAAGAAGTTGGACTGATAAAGAAAGGAATGGCACACCATCTCCCTGTGGAGAACCGAGATTTTCAAAAGAAATGGAGACCCAGGTGCTTGAAGACCAGCACATCATGGCAAATAATGGAAAAAGTGACAATTAGCCATGGATCAGTTTTTTTAACATCTTTCATGACTTTTGAACATGATGAAGATCACTGCCCACTGGGTTTGACTTCTCATTCACATTGAGAAAGCCCACCAAACTGAGGCAGAAGTGGTAATGTTGCAGTTGTGTCTGGCCAATACAGATGACTTTTTTTACCAGCTTAATCACTATGAACGAGTGCTGGGTGTAACACTATGACCCTAAGACAAAGGAACAAAGAAATCAGTGCCAACATGTGGATTGACCAGAGAGCCAACCATCAGAAGGCAAGGTAATGGTGAGAGTTTTTTGGTACTGCCATGATGTGGTCCAATAAATTATATTCATAAGGAGTAAATGACAACATGAGCTTAGTACCAAAATCTGATGAGTGACATGGCTAGTGTCGTGGGAACCTGTGTGATGGGGTGTTTTTGCTCCATGACAACACCCTAGTTCATAAGGCACAGATCAATCATTAAAGGCGCTTCTTTGGGCCATTAAATTTCCCCTCACCCCCATATTCTTCTGGCATGGCAATCAGTGACCTTTTATTCAGATGAAGAAATCATTGTGTGACAGATGTTTCCAGAATTATGATGAGCTGATTTTTGGAGTGGAATATTTTCTGAACAAGTCTCTGCCAGTGCATCCATTGTTGAGGAAAAATATGTTGCATTGAATGGTGAATACGTGGACAAGGAGTGACATCATTATTAAGTCTCATGGTCCCAGGTTGGCTCTTTCAAGACAATAGTTAAAAGTTAATGACAAGTCATCATATATGGGTGTAGATTATGATGATGATGATGATGATGATGATGACGTAGAGTGAGAGTCTGGTCTGAAAGCTTCTCTGTGAATGATCACTCTCAAAACTTAGTGTGTGATTCACTAAAATACTTTTCTTTAGCTATGAATTATACTTAAACAAGCAGTCAATGATTAATACAACCACCTCATCTGTATTATTATACATCTATTATGTTACAGCCAGTTTCGTTCATTGAACATCTTCAGGTTACCGAGTTGAACTAAAATCATGACACAATTTGTCTGGTTATCATAGTTAATGTTAAAGACCAAATCCAAAAACACTGATCATAAATATTCTATCAACTGCCTAGTCGAAGTATGGCAAGCATACGCAGCATCATGCATACAGTAAACTGAGAATTCTGCCAGCTGATCATCAGAATGTTTATGATAAGTGTTTTTGGATTTGCTCTTTAACATTAACTATGGAAACCAGATCACTTGTCAAAGGTTTTCAATGAACAAAACTGGTTGTAACACAATAAATGGATAATAAGGCAGCTGAGGTGATGTATATTAATCAGTAACTGCTTGCAAAGTATAATTCATAGCTAAAGAAAAGTATCTTAGTGAGTCAGATATATAATTTTGAAAATGATCATTCACAGAGAAGCTTTCAGTCTAGACTGACAGCAGTCTACCTCATCATCATCATCATCATCATCATCATCCTCATCATCTACATGTACACATGATGAGTGGTCATTTAGTTTCAACTATTATCTTGAAAGAGCCGACATGGGACCATGAAACTTGGTAATGGTGTAAATCCTTCTCTACATATTCACCACTCAACGCAACACACTTTTCCTCACGAATATGTGACTGAGCAGAGACCTCTTTTGTAGGAGGCTGTTCAGAAAATGTTCCACTTATCTCATCATTCTGGAAATGCCTGCCAAACATTGATTCTTTCATCTGAGGAAAAAGTCACTGAGGGTTAAGTCAGGAAAATGTGGGGGGGAAGGCAAAATATGATGGCACAAAGGAGCACCTTTCATATGACCATTCTGTGCCAGCTGAACTGGTGTGTTGTCAGAGAATGAAATCACCCCTTTGAAGAGCTTCCCACAACACTCGACAAATTTCGGTAGTAAGGTCATGTGATCATTTGCTTCTTATGAATATAATCTGTTGGCACCACACCATGACAGTCTCAAAAATGCACCCGGTATCACCTTGTCTGATGGTGGTTGAGTCTCTGGTGAATCAACATGTTTTCATCGCTTTCTTTGTTCCTTTGTCTTAGGGTCAAAATGCTACAGCCAGCTCTCATCTATGGTGATTAAGGTGCTAAAAAGTCATCTGTATTGGCCTGAAACAGCTGCAGCATTGCCACTGCTGCCTCGGTTTGGTGGGCTTTCTCACTGACACTGACACACACACACACACACACACACACACACACACACACACACACACACACACACACACACAAATTAAGGTGAGATGTCCACTGATCTCTTCAGTGCAGATGCAAACCAGGCTCAAACTCATATGGGAATTGGCAAAACTCCACAAGAAATGAGGATAATGGGCAAGGGAACTAAACATTAGTAGGGTGTGGATAAGTTGAGAATTTGTATCTTATTGGGTTGGATGGAAGGCATGCTAGGGTAGTCCATACAGTTGCAATGACCACTGTGTCCAGATGGCTTAGTGGTTACAGCATCTGTCTAATAAGCAGGAGACCCAGGTTCGAACCCCAGTCCAGCATAAATTTCCAACTTTCCCCATTGGTTTCAATCAATGTCCACTTGCAGCCAATATCTGTAATCCCTTTATGTCTTAATGATCAAGATTATTTACAAGCAGTATCTCTCATAGTTCTTTAGTCTGTACAACATATAAGAATTCAATCCCTTAAGATAAATTCCATTTCACAATCTTCCACGAACTCCTCAGTGTTCACACCTTGATCTTTTCCCATACAGATGTATGTACCATATTATTTCATGTTCAATTAGTCATAATTAATGATTACATTAACTCTGAAGTGCAATGCTATATCTGTGCTACTTTACCAAATCCTTTGCCAAAATTTACAAATTCAAAATGCTGCTCATAGTTGACAAGTTAATGACAGCTATAGGAATCATTGCAATTGTATGTAATGAATTCCATACTTCTCTAATTTTTTCAGTGTCTTTTGTAGTGCCGTAAGTATTAAAGATGTGAAACCAGTCATATTGTTCACACATCACTTCTTGTCCCATCCCTGTACAAGATAATCCTAATTTCTTTAAAAGCAGACAGAGAATAAGATGGGACTAGGAAGCTGTTGAGGTAGAGGTAAGTGGATTTCAGGGAAAAGGAGGATTGGAGAACCAAAGGTATTGAGGAACATTTCCCATCACTATAATTCACAAGGGTTAGTGGTGGAGAAGTGAGCAGGATTCACATAGCTCAAGTCACACACTTGCCACTGAGGTCTACCATATTCTGATCAGCAGTGTCCTTTTCAACTGGGTGGCCAAGTTTACATTCGGCCACAATTTTATCTAGGCCTTTAACAAAAGTGGAAAACTGATTGTAGGTCATGAGTATGTAAAAAGCCAGACAGCTAGTTGATGGCTGGATTTACAGGTAACACTGCATCTAATGGGATAGAATATACTCGTACTAATGACTGGGCTGGAATGATATGTGATGTGATGGAAGGATGCATGTGGATGTTTCATACAGCGGTAATAAACATGGCAAGAGATTAGGAAGAGCAGTGTGAGGATGTAACATAGTGTTTCATATAATGAGTAGTGAAGTACCACACTGGGATGACCAGAAAAGATTTTGGGAAGAAAATTACACATTTTGGGATGTGCTGAAAAGTGGTTAATATCCTTAAAGAGGATGTGATTCAGGATTTTGATGGTGGCATTTAGTAGTAATTGAGGTACTCTTTCACGGGTGGTTGGTGGCAGTGAATGGAAGATTGAGGATACTTCATGTTTATGTAAGTTAACTTTTTCTTGAATTACTTGGAACTATATTTGCGCTGGAATTACTTTAGTAATATTTGGAGGGAAATTAAATTTCACCAGGAGGAAATCTCAAACAAAATTGTATTTGTATCATAAAATTCACGTACCCTTTCAGCATGTGTTCACCAAATAAACGTCCTTTGTGACCTTTGTCCAAAGCATTTAGTTCTTCCATCTCCTCATTACTCAGTTCAAAATCAAATATCTGAAATGTATATCAAAGATTGACATTAAATTTCAAAATGCTGGATTGTACTGCAGAGAATGAACTTTTTTATCAAGCAAACAGGAGAAGCCCTCAATGAACATGAGAAATCAAATAATAACACAATGAAAAATTCAACCATCTATAAGATTTTGCAATCTGCAGAAAGATTATATTAATAGAAAATTACTCTGGAGGCTAAGAGAAATGAAAGATAAACATCAATGTAAAATGTTAACTATCAGTGTTACTTACATCAATATTTTGTTTTATTCGCTGGGGGTTTGCACTCTTTGGAATAACAGCAATGTCACGCTGAATGATGTGTCTCAGCAACACTTGAGCTGGAGTTTTGTTGTACTTTTCTGCCAGTTTGCACACCACAGGTTCTGTCAATGGGCTAAGTTTTGGTATCCTGAAGAATAATGATAACACACTTGCTTAATAACTTGATGTACGAATAAAATTTAATTTGTTAAAATGAAAGCATAACTGGAATATTAGTGATTTTGTCTGCTATAATATGTAGAATACTAGTTAAAAATATGGATGAGCCTTCAGATTGTTTCCATTAAATTGCTTCAACAGGATGCATGTGGGAAAGGGGGGCAGGGGGTCTGTAAGTACAGTTGATGAGAGAAGGGAACATCTTTAGAGCTCTATTCAGCTATACTAATTTTCTAACTGACCCAGAAGTTGAGACTGTTTCCACATTTTCCAACTGCTTCTGTGTAATAAAAGTTCCTGTTATTGAGGACAGTGTGCTGAATCTTCCCAATCCCATGCATAATATCATGGCCATGAATGTTTAACGCAGAAATATTGTGAATTTTAAAATTTTACCAGTGAATTGAATGTTCAAACAAATTTCAGTTTAAACACTGACTGGCTGCAAGCCCAAAATTTGTCTGAATGTACAATCGTGGTTTGACCTTGACCCATACATGTCTATGATGCACAGCTGATCAAATCATCTCTTAAAACAATGCTGCAACTTACACATCTGCTATTATATAATTCCAGTATCCTTTTCCAGCCCACATAATCCTATAACTAAGACAAAACCTCCACCCACCGAATGTGAATTAATATCCTCATACACCTTAATGGCACACCCCTCTACCTAAAAAAACTCCTTACATCTCATACTAACTGTCAGACGTAAATCTGTTTCATTACTGCTGCAAAATATCTACCCCTTTGATTGCTCCCACACCCTTCAATAAATCATTCCAGCCATCCATTCTGTATTCTATCTAAATACCACCTCCCTCTTCCACACTCTTCCCCACTTCCTTTCTCTCACCCAGATGCCTTGTGTCCAATCCTGCTTTCATTCTGCCCTGCACAGCACTCAAACCCCTTTACAAGCATGACATGATAACATGATCTAGGAATGACATCTTCAAACCACTAAAATCTGATATATCAATGATTCTTTATTTGGAGGTAGTTCAATCATAGATCATTATCAGTCAACATAATATTGGGTTGGTGCGTAAGTCCAAGCTGTTTTTCATTGGATTGGTGCATAAGTCCAAGCCATTCTTCATTGGATTGCCACTCTTGCTTTGTAAAGCCTTAGTTTTTTGTTATTCCATTGTTTTTCTTCTGTTTTGAGTTTAAATGTTGCAAACATGGACTTGCATGTTGTTAACAGCTTGTTCTGACCATTTTCAAGGCTAGTCAGTATGGAATGTCAAGTAGAGAAAAGTGAACATTTCCAGTAGATTTTACTCTTTGACTTTAATTAAGGATCTAGTGCTGCAGAAACCAAGGGAAGAATTTGTGATCTGTACAGGAGAGAAGTATTTGCTAAGAAGACACCATGGGAATGGTTTTCTTGTTTCCAAGAAGCAAAATTTTACTTGTGCGATGAACTACATTCCAGAAGACCTTTCTCTGATGAAAACTGCCTAAATCAGTTGGTTCAAAATAATCCTTGCCAAACGATGCAGTAATTGGCATAATTTATGTAATGTGATCACAAAACGATTGTGTGCCACTTGTATTCATTGGATAAGGTGCAAACATTGGGTACCACATATTAAGAGGTACCAACAAAAATCAGCAAATAACCAATGTTCATGTTTGCTGGCCCATTATAGTTTTGTCTATTGTAGGCACACAATTATATACCATATTCTCTAGATTTAACCCCTTCTGATTATCACCTTACAGATGATGAGATGATTAAACTTGCATGCTCAAAATATTAAGTTGTGCAGTTGGTGAAATCAAACAGGCATTCTTCATCACGAACTGCTACTAAGGAAGTTAAAAATAACAGCTGCTGTGTATACAGAACAACTAAGATGACTTGCAGTTGCTACTGAAAACAAAACACATGGTAAACCTGTGCTGTTATACCATGATAATGCATGCCTGCATAAGGTCGCAATCATGACATATGCATTTGCTCAACTTGGTTGGCAACCACCTCCTCACCTTCCATATTCTTTAGACTTTGCGCGTACTCATTATAACATTTTCTGGTCTCTCTCTCTCTCTCTCTCTCTCTATCACACACACACACACACACACACACACACACACACACACACACACACACACACACTCCTCCCCCCCCCCCTCTCCCTCTCTTTGACAGCATTCTGGGACAAGTGTTTAAGTGTTTCATGATGAAGTTTCTCTTAGCACTGGGTAACAGATTTCTTTCACTTAAAACCACAACAGTTCTGTAGGAGAGGCTCTGAGCTCCAGCCAGAACACTGTCAGGCAATCACTAATGGAGAATGAATATATACTGGGTAGTGTGTCAATCTTGTTATCATGTATTATATTGTAATGCAATGTTGTGTACTGTATGCTAATGAAATAAACCCATGGCTTTGAAAAATTGGCATGAACTTATCCACCGACTCTATATTATACAGTACATATACCAAGGAAATTTATTGATGTCAAGTATACAGACAAGAGAAAAGAGCACCGTGACTCTAGAAATACTTTCAATGATTGGTATGACTTTGCTTTAAAATGAATGATAGTCTGTTTGCTCAGTCCACTGAGAAAAACTTGGAATGTAAAGACTGAAATGTTAACTTCTACTTGCCAATAAATATGGACAGTTTCTTCTTTCTATCATAAGGCCTTAAATGTTATGCAGGTTACTGTCACCTCATTCTATTTTTAACAGGTATATTTTTATTTATTACCTGTTTAACCTGTCAAGGCCTTCTCCTACATCTAACCAGGTGTTTTATGTATTTTGCGTCACATATATTTCAGTAAGCATGTTATACCACATTTTGGAATTAAAAATTACAATACTATAGGTAAACAGAAAATACACACACACACACACACACACACACACACACACACACACACACACACACACACACACACACACACACACAAACAGCTCATTATACTTGTATAGCAATAATTAGAAATTATGGGAAGGTATGTTTTTACTTATGAGCACTAGCAGCAAGCAGCAATGCGCATGAGAAAATGAGGTGAAGGAATGTGATAACACACAGGTAATGAACAGAGAGAAAAGAAGGTGGCACGACTCAGAAAGAAAAGAAAAGAGAAATGAGCATAAATGGGAGAAGATAGGAGTGCAGGGGTAGTTGGCCCTCTATATTAATTTTTGAGGAAAACATTAGGAATGTGACATAAGGAACTGCTTCAACTTCCTCTCAAATGCAGCAGGGCATTGAATTATGCACAAAGTGCAGTGGAGCTTGCTACAGAGACAGGCAACAATGACAGTGAAGGAGTTTCAAATACTTTTGTTTTGTGAATGGGCTCTGTTAGAGTACTAGATAAATAGGACCTTTGTTTCAGTTATGATGCCATGATAGGTGTTTAATCTGTAGTGTGAGGTAATGGGATGCTCGAGCACGGAGGAGCTGGTGAAGTAGGAAATCATCTGGTATTCATGTAATTTATCTGGTTGCAACCACCGCAACTGTGCGTGTGAAGCACTGACATGGTCATATCAACAGATGTTGAAGATGTGACACACACAAACATTCATGATTAGTTCTAATTGTCTTGTGTTTTCACTACTTATTTCATGTTGAATTACATCACAACAGTGGAGTTGTGGTTAAAGAAATGCTTGCATGAGTTTACACTTCACATCCTGTGGAAATATGTTACAAAACTTTTTGAGGGTGTAGAGGTTATCATAAGTGTTCAGGCAAATTGTGATAGTGTTCTCTGCCCAACTGAGACGGTCACCTGGAGATACACCCAAGTTCTTCACTGTTTTCTGATAAGGTACTGGAATACCGTTGAGTTAAATAGGAGGCAACTGTTCACAGATTTCTGAACATATTAATTTCTTATGGGATACCAATATAACTTGTGACTTCTTTGCATTTAGTTTAAGCCCCGGGTTTTTCTCCCATGTTACTACTGAAGACAGATTATCATTTGTCTAAAATATTGCAGCATCTATATTTTCAGGTGTGGCTCGTAGGTAAAGCTGGAATTTGTTGGCATAGAAATGATATTTACAGAAATACAGAACCAACAAAATAACATGCACATACGAGGAAAACAAGAGTGGGCCTGAGAGTGGCCCCTGTGGCACTCCTGAGACAATATGTTTCAAGAATGATTTTTCATTCCCACAGACAACCCATTGCTGTCTGTTTCTAATGTAGCTTTCGAACTACTTCAGTACCATATCTGAGAAATATGGCATTCAATTTTTCTGAGCAGAATAATAAAGTTGACAGTGTAAAAAGCTTTGCTAAAGTCTAGTAGTGTCAATATTGTGATACCATGTTTGTTGATGGCATATTTCACATCATCAGTTACCTTAATTAGTACACTGTTTGTACTGTAGTTTTAACAAAATGTGGACTGATATTTGCCATACAGGTTGAATTTGCGCAAATGTTCAGTGATTTGGTCATGAACAACATACTTCATGGCTTTGGAAACAGCAGGTGACATATTTATTGGTCAGAAACCAGGCAATGTGAGTTTTTGGTCCATGCATTAGTTGGACTATGCTTTTCCATGGAGTGAGATATATTCCATTTATGATAGAAAAATTATATATTTCACTTAAGATAGGTATTAAGCCATTGGTGACATTGTTGCTCATGGTTAAGCTGATACCATCATTGCCTATCACTTCAGAGTAAATTATTATTATAGTTTCTTTTGTCACATTTATTGTACATGTTTTAGATGTAAAGTGTCATGGTTAGTTATATAGATTGTGGACTCTTGTGACAGTTTTTTGACACCTGTGGGTTGACTGGTGGTAGAGAAGAATTAATTCAGTTCATCAGCTGAGACCTGAAAAGCAGTTCCTGATTTTGCCTTACTAATATCCGTGTCATATAGATTCTTCCACAGTCTCACAGATGTCATATTTCAGCACACAATGGAACAAGGAAGCCTGATTTTGGCATTGTAAATGCATTTCTTTACCCTGTTTCATAGCTTTTTATATTCTTTGTAACATTCAGATTTGTCTTGAAATGTCTACGAGCAACATCCCTATCATTCATTATTTGATGTAATTCAGTTGTCACCCATGAAGCAGGAGATTTTCTTCCAACAGATTGTGTGTATAAGGGGGTGTTTGTCACACATAGCAGTAAGTTTATTAGTGAGTCATTGCTTTGGCAAGAATTGTAGGCTGTCTGATTATTTTATGCCATGAGGTTCAGGAGCAATCAGCTGTTAGGGCATCACATTCCAGATGTTTAATGTTCCTACAAGTTATGTGATGCATTATCAGCTTTGGAGGCTGCACAGAGTAAACCAGGAATATTACTGACAGGATTGGAGCCAAAGTTTGACCTATATCTCTTACTTTGTCAATGTTTTTCATTATGATTACTGTATTGGCTATCAAATTTTATTAACACAAGAGGTGTCATGACTGTCAAATTTGATTAATGTAAGAGATGTCACAGTTATCAGATTCTAGTAATGTAAGGAGATGCACAACGCAGCTGGCGGGAAGTAGAGTGAGCCGTAGCAATGACAACACACAGAGGTGAAAGTGAAGCACTCACAGAGCATGGTCACTGACAGACAATAAATGCTTGTATTCAATGTTCATAACAGTGGCCAGACAGCCAAAGCAAAACACAAGAATGGTAGCAAAGTCACCTGCATCTGAGAAACATTTCAACTGAGGTTGGGTGTTTCTGGAAAATAGGGAAGAGTCAGAGAAAAGTGACATTATGTGAGAAACTCATCCAAGAGACCTGAAAAATCAGTATATAAGCAGTCAGCACAGGGAAATAAGTCCATCAGTCCTGTGAGTTACAAGGCATGAATACCAGAAAGCAGCTAGGGTAGTACAACAACCAAGTCATCAGGAGCTATCACTACATAGTGACACTTTGATGCTAATGCAGTAAAAACTACAAGAAGTCTGTACACATTTGGGGGAGGACAACTGAGTTTCTGATAGTGAGGGTAAAGCAACACTATGAGAGAAACTCGTCCAAGAGCCCTGAAAAATCAGTATGTAAGTGGCCACCACAGGAAAGTAAGTCAGTCAGTACCATGAGCAAGAAGGAGTGATTACCAGGAATCAGCAACAACCAAGTCATCAGGAGCAGTCACTATATAGTGGCACATTGACGTTGATTCAGTACGAACTGTCAGAAGTCTGTACACATTCAATGGAGGACAAGTGAGTTTCTGATAAGCATTCAGCAACAGTTATTATCTAGATTGTTTCTGCTGTAGGGGTAACGAGTACTAGGGTTTTTTTTTTTTTTTTTGTGTGTGTGTGTGTGTGTGTGTGTGTGTGTGTGTGTGTGTGTGTGTGTGTGTGTGTGTGTGTGAAAACACACACATCAAAAAAGTTTTGCATCACCACGGTTCCCAGAACTCCTGGAGACAGATGTTGACTGTGGATATTGTATCACAGACACAGTACCTTTGACTGTTCAGAGATGTCCCTGAACCCGCCCAAAGATGTAAACAACCATGCATAAGCACATGAGCAGCGCCTATTAGATGGAGAGGGTCCAACGGCCGATCAGTTCCAGTCATTCCACCAGGAAGGAGGTACACGGCTTGTGTTGTCTGCTGTAATTCAACCGTGCCTAGATGGTCAATACTGCAGTTTGATCATGTCTGGATTTTTACTTTGTGCCAGGAAGGGCTCTCAACGAGGGAAGTGTCCAGGCATCTCAGAGTGAACCAAAGCGATGTTGTTTGGACAGCAGTGGATGACCTCTATGGATGACCTCTACCTATGAATTATGGTTCGAAGGAACCCCGACAGGAATGCCACCATGTTGAATGATGCTTTTTGTGCAGGCACGGGACGTCGTGTTATGACTCAAACTATGCGCAATAGGCTGCATGATGCGCAACTTCACTCCCAACGTCCATCTTTGCAACCACGACACCATGCAGTTCTACAAATGGGCCCAACAACATGCAGAATGGACTGCTCACGATTGGCATCACATTCTCTTCACCGATGAGTGTCGCATATGCCTTCAACCAGAAAATCATCGAAGACGTGTTTGGAGACAACCCAGTTAGGCTGAACACCTTACACACTCTCCAATGAGTGCAGCAAGGTGGAGGTTCCCTGCTGTTTTGGGATTGCATTATGTGGGGCTGACGTACGGCACTGGAGGTCATGGAAGGCGCAGTAGTGGCTGTATGATATGCGAATGCCATCCACTGACTGATAGTGCAATCATATCAGCAGCATACTGGTGAGGCATTCCTCTTCATGGATGACAATTCGTGCCCCTATCATACACATCTCATGACTGACTTCCTTCAGGAAAATGACATTGGATAACTAGAGTGGCCAGCATGTTCTCCAGACTTTTCAATGCAGGTTTTAGTGATCATCTTGCACAAATATTAAGCATAAAAGTACAAGGCAGTATTATTAACAACATGTCTTTTAGAACAGCATATCGAAGCTATAATCAGCATAATGTGAACTACTTCAACAACTTATTACAGAAAGAAAAATGGCTAGGAGTGTACAAAATGAACGATATAAATGAAAAATTCAACACTTTCATTGATACATTAACCCATTTCTTTGAACTTGCATTCCCACTGAAAACATTAACCATACAGGGAAACTCTAGAACAAACAGCTGGATCACAAAGGGAATAAGGGTTTCATGCCAGAAGAAAAGACTACTTCATGAAATATGTAACTCAAAAAATTCCTCACCTGTAGTACGCGCATACTATAAAAAATACTCCAAAATATTAAGAAAAGTAATAAAAGCAGCAAAAATAATGCATAATGATGAAATCATTTATAATTCAGCTAATAAATCAAAGGCTATGTGGAGTGTTATAAAAAAAGAATGTGGAGAATACAGACAACCTTGGAAAAATATAAGACTATCACATAAAAATAAAAAAGTAACAAACCCCTTAGAAGTAGCCAACACATTTAACAACTTTTTCACGGGTGTTGCTGAAAATATGTTACAATCAAACTTTAAGAGCATCCAGGCAAATGAATATAAAATAAGTGCTTGTAGAGGATCAATGTACATTAGTTCTGTTTCACAAGATGAAGTAGCTAAAGCAATAAAAGGACTAAAAAATTCCAAATCAGCAGGTATTGACGGTATACCTGCAACAATGTTAAAGAAGAGCGCATCAAACCTAATTGAAGTACTCACACATTTATGCGACTGCTCACTTCAGGCAGGCACTTTCCCTGATGTGTTAAAAACATCAAAAGTTATTCCTGTATATAAAAAAGGGGATAAAGAGAATGTAAATAACTACAGACCCATCACAATTTCCTCCTGCATGTCTAAAGTACTGGAAAAAGTTATGTATGAGAAACTTATGAAATTTATAAATAAAAACAGCATCCTATGTAATGAACAACATGGATTCAGAAATAAGAGGTCAACGACAACTGCTATCTATGAGTGCATCAATTCCATCCTAAACCTGATGGACAAAAAACAGGAAACAATAGGAGTCTTTATTGACTTGTCAAAAGCTTTTGACATGGTGGACCATAAAATTCTGCAATCAAAGCTAGAAAGATATGGTATTCGAGGTCTGTCCAACAAGTGGATCAGGTCCTTCCTGACAAATCGTATGCAGGCAGTATACGTCAAGCACACAAATATTGAACTAAAAACTGTATCTAATCACTTATCTGACTATAAACAAATAAAGTGTGGTGTACCCCAAGGATCCGTATTGGGACCCCTTCTGTTTCTTCTGTACATAAATGATCTAAGCTTAAATATTGATGCAAACAAATCAATCATATTTGCAGATGACACCACGATTCTACTAAAAGGAGACGACGATGAACAGTTACAGCAGACAGTAAACACGGTCACGAAACAACTTAGCAGCTGGGCACAGAGTAATCAGTTTGTAACAAACAGTAAGAAAACCGTTGCTCTAAAATTCCACAATGTTCCTAATAAGGACATGTTTATCCCATCAGTCTCTATCAATGACGAACCAGTTGGTAACAGTACTGAAACCAAATTCTTAGGACTTTGGCTGCAGAGTAACATCAGATGGAATAAGCATATTGAATATCTCAATGCAGAACTGAGCAAAACATGTTATCTTCTTTGTTCATTAAAATCATGCTGTAGTGAGAAAACAGTATTGAATGCATATCATGCGTACTTTCATTCTCGTCTTAGATATGGGGTCACCTTCTGGGGAAACTCTAAAATAGCTAATAGCACTTTTAAACTACAAAAAAGGGCCATTAGAATCTGGTTTGGGTGCAAGCCTAGAGACTCTTGTAAACCCCTGTTTAAGAAATCTGGTATTCCCCCATTACCATGTGTATACATTATGGAAACCCTTTTGTTCTTTAAATTAAATGTAATAGGCAAGGACCAGAGACTACAAAAAATCTGTGATATACATGAGCTCTTTACCAGACAAAACAGAAACTTACATATGACTCAAATCAGCACAGCACTGTGCCAAAAAGGTACTTTTCGCATGGGAGTTAAGCTTTATAACAAACTTCCTGAAAACATAAAAGCTATCACTGAGGTCAATACATTTGGAAAATCTCTAAAGTCATATTTACAGCATCACTGCTTCTACTCCATTGAAGAATATTTATATTTATGAAATGTGTTATATAAATACTTATGTGTAAAGTGTATTATTGTACGCTTAAATATGTATGCCTTGAAATTACTTTCAGACTGTATATTTATAACTTGACTTGTCCAATGTCTTATGCATAAGCTGCTATGTAGATAACAGGATCAATAAAATACAATCTACAATCGACATGAACCCTATCGTACATGCCTGGGATACATTGAAAAGGGCTGTTTCTGAATGACGTGACCCACCAACCACTCTGAGGGATCTATGCTGAATTGCCATAGTGGAGTGGGACAATCTGGACCAACAGTGCCTTGATGAACTTGTGGATAGTATGCCATGATGAATACAGGCATACATCAATGCAAGAGGACATGCTACTGGGTATTAGAGGTACCAGTGTGTACAGCAATCTGGACCACCAGCTCTGAAGGTTTCACTGTGTGGTTGTACAACAGGCAATGTGTGGTTTTTATGAGCAATAAAAGTGGTGGAAATGATGTTTATGTTGATCTCTATTCCAATTTTATGCACAGGTTCCCGGACTCTCGGAACCGAGGTGATGCAAAACTTTATTTGATGTGTGTATAAAGAGGAACAAGTTGTGTTGTAGTTATCACAACATGTTACAAGCAAAGTGCTCATCTCCGACAGCAAAAGGTAGAATTCAGAAACATGAAGTTGGAGGGAAGGATTAATATATGGTGGTAGAGTGTACTCACTGATTTGCAAAGATATAAAGCCATTGTAAGACACCTCTGTGAATCAGTTTGAACTATTGTAAAATAAACTGGATAAGAAGACAACAACTTCTCTACATTTCAAAATCACCTCTGGTAAGCGCCCTAGGAGACTTTCTCCCTCTCACTCCATTAATGATAACTCTCAGCCCACTTTGTCATCAACACACAGACCACATCTTTGTCCAAGCTGGCAACAGGACCTGTTACAGGATGTGACATTATATCTACAAGAGTGTGACTGCTAGCCATGCAGGGTGTAGGTTGTAATGGAACAATGTTTATGTTGTTGCAACAAAAGAATCTTATTATGTTTATTGCAGTGAAAGTGTCTCTCACAAAGTATATGTTCATATCTCCCATTACGATGACATGTTCATAATGATGCTGAAGTGAATGTACCATGTCTTTAACAGTGGACATTATAACAATCCTTCAAGAAAAACTAAAAGTTTTCCTTTTCTCAGTCAGCTATAACTGTACTGAGTTTTAAATGACTTACATTTCAGGGTCATCCCCAATCATCTTCACAAAACTTTGTAGTCCAGGTGATCCAATTGGTGCATAAGCACAAACTGATATGTCCAGTGCATGACAGAAAGCGACAAGTTCACGCTGTTGAAAATATACGTGCAGTTCCACCTGTAGATTTGCGGGTACAATGCGAGCAGAATCCGTAATTCGCTTTATCTGGTTTGAATTAAAGTTAGACAGTCCAATAGCACGAGTTAAACCAGCATCCACGAGTTTTTCCATTGCCTGAGAAGAGAAAGTAGCAAAATTTCATATTTATTAAAAAATAAAATAGAAGAAGAAAAAAGACAGAGTAGCAAAAGCACAACATCAACAGCAATGAAATATTTTTAATAATTTAACATAATGCAGAATACATAATTTATTTTATCTGAAAATATGCCATAGTGTAACAAACTATTTTTAAAAAGTACTACACTATTTTACTGATGTGACTGAGTCAATTGTTATTAACCATTTAATAAAAATCTGTCTAGTCACACAGATGACTTTCTATTTCACACATGGTAAACCCAAACTCCATTGACAAAATTCTGGAGGTTGTTCAGGGATAAAAATATTTAGACATAAGGGACCTGTGATCTCCAGTATCTTATAACAGAATAATTGCATTTTGTTTGGTTTCTTATCTACATCTATCTTTCCATCTGTGCTGCACTGAAATATCTGCTCAAAATGTGAATGTCGATATCATTTGCTGTGTGTCTTGTTTGGTTACAGACTTGCTTGATTCACTCAATGTACTTGCTATAGACAACAATAATGTCCACTTTACTCTTCTCCCTCAAGCTTCGATTCAGTACTGCTATTTTGCCAGCAGTGTTTGTTGTGTGTTAACAGCGATAAAAAGTGGTATGGATAGGTTTCTCAGAAGAATTGGCCAATATGGTATGGTTTCACTGAAGGTATTGCAAAAGCTGTGTGACAATGCTATATTGAGTTGCTCCATCAGTGATGATAACCACATCACAGTAATCTTGAATCTGCACATAGATGGCCTCAAGAAATCAGATACTTCTGTGTTAAAATGGAAGATAATGGCCAGAATGCCCAGTCTGAAAGTCAATGTGTTGCACATGATTGGTGACAATTGTGTAATACTTAACTGTGATCATGTCACCATCCCATAAGCTCATTTGGTTGCACACATTTGCCACATCTTACCTGTTTTTCTCATGGGGCAAAAAGCCATAGCAAAGGGGCTGGTCAGTAAATACCTGCAAACACTCAAGCAATATAAATACTTATTTTCCTATAATAGGAAAATAAGGATTTATATTTGTTTGATGAAGAACAGAATGGTGTATTTTGAGGATTGATACTTTTATCTCACAAACAGCTACACTTGTTTGTTCATGGGCTACTGTAATTTAAATGTATCAAAACTAGTGGTCAATCAAGTAAATGATAAACATGTTGTGCAAGTGTACAGGAAAGTTGATGGTTGCAAGCATGTCAACTATCAACTTTCCTTCACATTGCACAATGTGTTTGTCAATTACGTGATTCGTCATTAGCTTGGTAAGTGTCAGCTTTGACATCTGGTACATATCAACAATTACAATTGAGCCAATCACTACACAATACAGCACTTTCAACCTAGCATAGTACACCATTATTACAGTCACATATATGGAGTACTTCAGTATATGGCCACCACAAACCCCTAGCTTGAGGAATCTTGTAAAACACATACCAATTGGCAAGTAAGCTATGTGATTATTTTTATGAAATATTTTGAGTCAACAGTCTTCTGACAGGTTTGATGCAGCCCATCACAAAGTCCTTTTTTGTGCCAACCTCTTCATCCCAGAGTGCCCTCAATTATTTGTTGTATGCATTCCAGTCTCTGTCTTCCTCTACAATTTTTATCCTCTACAGTTCACACTAGTACTATGGAAGTTCTTTCCTGATTTCTTAACAAATGTCCTATCATCATGTCTCTTCTTCATGTCAGTGTTATCTGTATGTTCCTTTCTTCACTGATACTTCAGGGAACCTTCTCATTTCTTATCAGTGCACCTAATTTTCAATATTCTTCTGTAGCAATACATCGCAATTGCTCTGATTCTCTTCTTTTCTGGTTTTGCCACAGTCCAAGATTCATTGCCATAAAATTCTAAGCTCCAAACATACACCCATAAAAATATCTTCCTGAAATTAAGACTTACATTAAATACTAGTAGACTTTGTTTAGCCATGAATGCCCTCTCTGAGTGTACTAGTCTGCTTTTTATGTCATCTTTGCTCCATCCATCATGTATTGCTTTGCTTCCAAGATAGAGGAATTCTCCCATTTCATGTAGTTTGTGGTCACCAGTTTTAATTTGAAGTTTATTGCTAATCTTAATGCTGCTGCTCCACATTACTTTTGTCTGTGTTCAGTTTACACTAAATCCATATGCTGTGCTCATTGGACTGTTCATTCCATTCAACACATACTGTAATTCCTCTTCACTTTCACTGAGGGGAGCAATGTCATCATAAAACCTTATCTCCTTTCACACTGATTTTAATCGCAGTGTTAAAAGTGTTTTTCTTTTTTTAATTGCTTCTACAACGTATAGATAAATAGCGCATCGCTGTCTTACACCCTTTTCAATCCAATACTTTTTTCTTGGTCTTCCATTTTCATTGTCCCCTCTTGGTGCTTGTTCACATTTTATATTACCCATCTTTCCCTATAGCTTGATCCTATTTTTCTCAGAATTTTGACCCTCTTTCACCATTTATACAGTTGAAGTCTTTTTCAGTGGTGTTCATTTTAGCAGTATCTACAGCCTTAGAGAATCTCAAATGTGGTTCATCCTTCATCAGTGCAGCAGCATTCAGTGGCATAGCAAACATAACTAGCACCTGGGGCATGAAGCATTATTGACCCCCCACACCACATCGGCATCCAGGGCACAACACTTTACTGGTGCTGCCCCCCTCCTGGGAAATCAGGGTTCTATGCTACACTCTACAGGTGCCCTCTCCCCCTCCAGGAACATAATACTAATATACAGATTGTACTCTAATAATAATACATTCTCCATAAAATCTTGTTATTTCTTGGAGACCATTTGGCACTCTCTGCAAGTGGCGTTCGGGGCATGACAAACCCCCCACCCCGTCCCCCTTGCTATGCTGCTACCAGTGTCCTACTTTTCTCTGTATTTACTCTCTTTGACAATTATCCAAGTCTATATCTGCTCCTGAGTATGCCTTACAACCCTATATCTGATTATGGAATCTTTGTCTCATCATAATGTAATCCATGTGTAATATTCCCATGTCTCTGGTCTTTTACAAATACCCCCCTCCTCTTGTTACTTTTGGACAATGTATTGGTTACTACCAGCTAAAATTTGTTGCAGAACTCAATTAGTCTTTCTCCTGTCTTATTCTTATTACCAAGCCCATAGTTTCCTGTAACCCTGTCGTATGTTCCTTCCCCCACTGTCACATTCCGATTAGCCATGATTACTATATTATCAACTTCCTTTAAATACTGAATTACTCATTCAATATCTTTGTATACTTTCTCTGTTTCTTCTTCTTCTTCTTCTTCTTCTTCTTCTTCTTCTCGCAATACGTATACCTGAACTATTATTGTTGGTGTTGTTCTGTTGTTGGTTGTGATGGTGACAATGTTATCACTGAACTGTTAACAGTAGCTCACCCTCTGCCACTGGAGAGACCATCATGACACTTTGTATGGATACACATTATGTAATAGTTTCCATTGGCTTCTGCATCCTCATGCTGTTGATCATTGCCAATTCTTCCACCATTTGGGGGAATTTTCCCATCCCCAGAGCAAGAGGTTACCCTACTTCTACCTCACGTCTTTGGCTGGCATAGCTGATGACTTTCATTCAAAATTTAAGCAGTAAGTGGTATTGAACCCTGGACTCAGGACACTTTGATTACTAGTCAAAGACACTATCCCTAGACCATAGGCACTACACAGTGTAATGTGAAGAAACATTTTTTTTTTACAATCTATTAAAATGATTCATTTTTCATGATGGGGCATGTTACCAATGCAAAGACGAGTGTATACTATAGTGAAAACTGTTTCAGTTGAACAACAGCATGCATCCATTACAGATGCTACAAGCTGCTAAATTAACATTCACATTTGGAATAATTTTTCACATCTTCTGGTAGCCTATCCCAGTATTCTGTTTCTGGCTTGGACAGCAACTACACAGCTGTTCAGAGGTTCTGCAATATGGTGAGCTTGTGCGCCAGTTGAAACCACACAAGTGTTACCCACTTTTTTTGTACTTAAGTTAGATTGACTGATTGATTGGTCTGTTTCGTCATGTTTGTACATAGTTACAAACTGATATTGGACAAGTAAATTTTTGTGAGATGATGAGATGAGACAATGTGAATTTATGTGATGATTATAAATTGTATATCTACTACAATATAAATAAATTTGCATACATAAAACTGTAAGCAAATGTATACATACAGATTACTGTCTTCATGCTCTCCTCAAGAACTTTCATCAACTTTCTAGTTAAAAAGCAAGAGGATTTTTACATCAATGTGTTGATCACAGCTTACAATTTCTATAAAGAACTTCTCCAGGTAATTACCTTAGCACAGAAGAGTTCATGTGGGCAACGAGGTTTGGATCCTTCCATTCAAGGGTTATGCTGGCAATAGCATAGTAATCAGTAGGGACTACCAGACTAGAAAGGACAGATGAATGTATCTCATAATGATTTGTGTTCTCCTGTCTCTATTAGTGCTTGGAGCTTCTGGGAGGAGTCACTAGCTCAGAGGCTCCTGACTCCCATCCTAAACCTTTTCCTCTACTCATTCTGTCCTATAATGGTGTAGGATGGATTCTGTAGGGATGGTGATTCTGAATACAATCCTCCCAACTTTGAAGGAGCTAAGTAACATACCCTCTGCTGTGCTCACTGTGCAGAACACTCTTAATGTGGCCATGGGGTATCAAAAGTCAATTATAAGCTTAACTAGCATAAACTAGTGGTTCCCGATGTGCAGATAATTATCCCTCAGGGGATAAAACTAAATTATCTGAGGGACAAGAAAAAATGGCTTGATTATGGTTTAATCATTACTCTAAATTATTTTAAATAAATAATCTTCATCTGTTTGCAATTAGCTAGACAGTGCCTCTGTATTAAATCTCATTTTTCATAAATGGAATTTGATGCTCATGGTTGTCAGAATTGAGTTACTATTGCCATTATTCACATATACAAGAACAATACTGCTGGAACTACTGCTATGAAAAATTTCCCTTCCCTAGATGCGGTCAGTTTCAAGGCTTAATGTTGTCCGAGACTTCGTGGTCATATTCTGCCTCTGCTAGTGCTTCTGTTGCTGGTGATACAATGTAATGAGAATGAAAGTTGCTCCTCACCGTATAGTGGAGATACTGAGTCACAGATAGGCACAACAAAATGACTTTCACAATTAAAGCTTTCGGCCATTAAGACCTTCGTCAACCACAGACACACATATGCATACACACACACTCATTCAAATGCAACTCACACACATGACTGCAGTCTCAGGCAACTGAAACCACACTGCAAACAGCGGCACCAGTGCATGATGGGAGTGGTGACTGGGTGGGGGTAAGCAGGAGACTGGGGCAGGGAGGGGGAGGGATAATATGGTGAGGGTGGCAGACAGTGAAATGCTGCAGGTTAAATGGAGCATAGGGGAGAGGTGGGGAGGGGGAGTAGTGGAAAAGGAGAGAAATAAAAAGACCAGGTGTGGTGGTGGAATTACGGCTGTGCAGTGTTGGAACACGAACAGGGAAGGGGCTGGATGGGTGAAGACAATGACTAATGAATGTTGGGGCCAGAAGGGTTATGGGAAAGTAGGATGCATTGCAGGGAAAGTTCCCACCAGCACAATTCAGAAAAGCTGGCATTGGTGGGAAGGATCCATATGGCAGGCAATGTGTTCAGCAACAGGGTGGTCCACATGTTTCTTGGCTACATTTTGTTGGTGGCCATTCATGCAGACAGACAGTTTGGTCATTGTCATGCCTACATAGAATGCAGCATAGTGGTTGCAGCTTAGCTTGTAGACCACATGACTGGTTTCACAGGTAGCCCTGCCTTTGATGGGATACGTGGTGTTAGTGACTGGACTAGAGTAGGTGGTGGGAGGAGGATGTATGAGACAGGTCTTGCATCTAGGTCTATTACAGGGGTATGAGCCGTGAGGAAAGGGATTGGCAGCAGGGGTTGTGTAAGGATGGATGAGTACATTGTGTAGGTACGGTGGACAGCAGAATACCACTGTGGGAGGGGTGGTAAGGATAGTGGGTAGGACATTTCTTAATTGTGAGAGTCTTTGTGTTGTGCCTATCTGAGACTCGGCATTTCAACCATATGGCGAGAAGCAACTTTCCTTCTCGTAATATTGTTACATTCCATCCTGGATTTTCCATTGTTTGATTGTTGCTGTTAATAAGCTGTTGTGTTTCATTCTAGGTGTTTTGTAAATTAAGACCTGATGATATGTTATGTATTTTGATTAAAGGACATGGAGACACTGCTAAATTTTGTTTAACGAGTGCTTGGGCTACATAAACATCTTTTTAAAAAATAAAATGTACTGATCTTGCCACAAGCTGAGAAGTGATTTATTCTTTTTAAGCCACTTCACGCCTTCAACACAGTATCCTGACCCTGAGGAACACTCTGTATGCTCTATAAATCACACAGCTATTGCTGTCTTAACATGGTGTCTATAGATTTACTGTAGAAGGTCTGCTGTTAAAAACCCATTCACACATTCTCAGTTGACTGATCCCTATATAAATGGCATGCAGCAGTTGCATATTGATTTTCTTTACACCACTATAGCAATATGGTACTGTGAGAGAAAGGTGACAGTGCCGTGTAATATGACAGGTTTGACAGCAATGGTGCTCTGGAATCTGCTGTCAAGAAATAATTATAGATGGCAAGTTGCGAGGTGACTCCCAAGCCACACACGCAAGTGTGGTCCAAGTAGATATTGCCAAGAATTTCTGATGAGGGGGGAGAGCAGTAATAGAGGAAGCACCTGACCACAGCACATGAACATGGTGAGATTTTGTCTGCATTTGAAACTAAAATACAGATTCACTAAAAATATTAAAATTGTCTCTACTAAAGCTATAATAAATCTGAAAACAGTATTGAAATCACAAGAAAAAGACAGTTCCTATAAAAATATCACCATGTTTGCACTACTATTACAAAATAAGATATTAACAATAGTTTACAAAGCCATCTAACAATTATAACAAAGGATACCAACATGTTGCCTGTGCACATGATATAGGAAATGTTTGAGCATGAAATCCACTAACAAGTGAGTGTGTTTGGCATAAGGGTAAATTAAACTACCTAATTATTATAAACAAAACTGCTTAAATTACTACTGCTGTGTGCCCAAAACAAAGTTCTCCTTAAACACACAAAACAGCTAGCCTCTGCACAGATAGTTTATAGAAATATTTAACTGTCTATGTTTATTTAATGAAAAATTTGCATGTTAATATTTGCGAGATGACATTTGAGTAATTTAGTTAATTTAGTACAGAAAGAAAAAAGGAGCACTTTTGACTAGTGATTGCAGATCCAATTCATGCAATGTTGAAAATGTAATAAGGAGATGGAATATATAACAATGTGTAAATGAAATGATACTACCCTTAAATGTATGTATACAAAATTAAGTAATGCAGGCATGGCTGAAAAATACTAACGTGAATTCTTTGCAGATGAATGGAAAAGCTGGTAGAAGCCGACCTTGGGGAAGATCAGATTGGATTCCGTAGAAATGTTGGAACACGTGAGGCAATACTGACCCTATGACTTATCTTAGAAAACAGATTAAGGAAAGGCAAACCGACGTTCCTATCATTTGTAGACTTAGAGTAAGGTTTTGACAATGCTGACTGGAATCCTCTCTTTCAAATTCTGAAGATGGTAGGGGTAAAATACAGGGAGCGAAAGGCTATTTACAATGTGTACAGAAACCAGATGGCAGACAGAAGAGTCGAGGGGCATGAAAGGGAAGCAGTGGTTGGGAAGAGAGTGAGACAGGGCTGTAGCCTATCCTCAATGTTATTCATTCTGTGTATTGAGCAAGCAGTAAAGGAAACAGAAGAAAAATTCAGAGTAGGAATTAAAATCCATGGAGAAGAAATAAAAACTTTGAGGTTCGCCGATGACATTGTAATTCTGTCAGAGACAGCAAAGGACCAGGAAGAGCAGTTGAATAGAATGGTCAGTGTCTTGAAAGGAGGATATAAGACGAACACCAACAAAAGGAAAATGAGGATAATGGAATGTAGTCGAATTAAATCGGGTGATGCTGTGTGAATTAGATTCGGAGATGAGATGCTTAAAGTAGTAAATGAGTTTATTTGGGGAGCAAAATAACTGATGATGGTTGAAGTAGAGAGCAATGGCAAGGAAAGCGTTTCTGAAGAAGAGAAATTTGTTAACATAGAGTATAGATTTAAGTATCAGGAAGTCGTTTCTGAAAGTATTTGTGTTGAGTGTAGCCATGTACGGAAGTGAAAAGTGGATGATAAATAGTTTAGACAAGAAGAGAATAGAAGCTTTCAAAATGTTGTGCTAAGAAGAATGCTGACAATTAGACAGATAGCTCACATAACTAATGAGGAGGTATTGAATAGAATTGGAGAGAAGAGAAATTTGTGCCCCAACTTGACTAGAAGAAGGGATCGGTTGGTAGGGCATATTCTGAGGCATCAAGGGATCACCAATTTAGTATTGGACAGCAACGTGGAGGGTAAAATCGTAGAGGGAGACCAAGAGATGAACACACTAAACAGATTCAGAAGGATGTAGGTTGCATCTACATCTAGATATACATCCATACTCAGAAAGCCACCTGACGGTGTGTGGCAGAGGATACCTTGAGTACTTCTATTGGTTCTCCCTTCCATTCCAGTCTCGTATTGTTTGTGGAAAGAAGGATTGTCAGTATGCCTCTGTGTGGGCTCTAATCTCTCTGATTTTATCCTCATGGTCTCTTCGCGAGATATACGTAGGAGGGAGCAATATACTGCTTGACTCCTCGGTGAAGGTATGTTCTCAAAACTTCAACAAAAGCCCATACCGAGCTACTGAGCGTCTCTCCTGCAGAGTCTTCCACTGGAGTTTATCTGTCATCTCCGTAACGCTTTCGCAATTACTAAATGATCCTGTAACGAAGCACGCTGTTCTCCGTTGATCTTCTCTATCTCTTCTATCAACCCTATCTGGTATGGATCCCACACTGCTGAGCAGTATTCAAGCAGTGGGCGAACAAGTGTACTGTAACCTACGTCTTTCATTTTCGTATTGCATTTCCTTAGGATTCTTCCAATGAATCTCAGTCTGGCACCTGCTTTACTGACGATCAACTTTATACGATCATTCCATTTTAAATCACTCCTAATGCGCACTCCCAGATAATTTATGGAATTACTGGCTTCCAGTTGCTGACTTGCTATATTGTAGCTAAATGATAAGGGATCTTTCTTTCTATGTATTCACAGCACATTACACTAGGTACTGGGAGATGAAGAACCTTGCAAAGGATAGAGTAGCATGGAGAGTTGCATCAAACCAGTCTCTGGACTGAAGACTACCACAACAACAACAACAACGTCTGGTATATTTCGAGCTTGTGCAATGATTATGTAAATGAATGATGGTCAGGCATATAGATATTCTTTTGAGCAGGGTGGCAGGTCATGTGATATAACCACATGTGTTACAACTGTGACATAACTGAGAACAGAGTATGCAGGGCTGCCATCGGGGTCTTTTGCTGGGGGATGCTGTCAGGGCAAGATTGGTTGAGCTGTCACAGTGCCATTCGTATTTGACTGTATTCTGAGTTACGCACATTCCTGTGTGTGCTTATATGGAATTTAGTTACTGTATGTCAGTCGGTGATTTTGAGACCTTGAAACTATCATATGATGGTCTACTTGTTGCAAGGAGATTTGACTGAATTTGTAAAGCGCTAGGAATCCATAAAATCTTAAATGAATTGAAGTGCACTGCTCAATGATTTTGCTTTATGGTAACCATTGCCTGCAACTGCTCTGCTCACTCTGCTAGAACAATCATTAATAATTTCACCTTTACTGTTGTGGATAGCATTATCCTGTGTAGGGCCATCATTCAAAGAAAATTTGTCTTCTATTAATAAACCAGAAGTAAAGTTTGAATGTGTGGTTAGTCTACATCATTATCATAAGGGATCATTACCTTAATTTCCTGTTAATTAATCATTTATATTTATTCATATTGTATACATGTAACATTCATTGATTTCTGCCATAGCCCCCTTGATAATCTGTAGACACTTGCATAAGAACATAATGCAACAGCGTTCAACCAAACCTCTTTGTAGATAAGCCACCTCACAGTTCTCTTAGGTTGTGTATTTGTTCTGTGGTGGATTGAGAGCTGTAAGTAGTTACAAAACCCCATCTCCAGGCATGTTACAGCATCATGCTGTACTGTTCACTGCATTTACAAATGATGTTCTATTATCTTCACACAGTGTGAGATTGACAATGATATTGTTACAGCCACAGCTACAGCTATAGATTACAGTCATCCATTAAACTAAATTCAGCAATATCTCACATCCTTTAATTCAAATACCTAACATATCATCAGGACTTAATTTACAAAAACAGCTTACCAACATCAATAGGTGCACCAGCAGATGCAGAATATGAATACAGTGTCTTTTACAACATCAGAGTCCTGAAAGCAATATGTTAGTGAGGGAAATTTTCCATAGCATTAATTCCAACAATATTATTCTTATCTATATGAACAACAACAAAAGTAATCCAATTCTGGCCTACATGAATATCAGTCTACATCAGTGTAAAATCAATTTAATAGCACAAAAAAGTGCATGACCACAAAATAATTTCTGATATGTAGTTGTGACTGTATCACTATTACAGTCACTCTCAACATCATAAAGCTGTCTCTAGACGGTAGGCTGCTACCTATAAATATAAACACAGTGAACAGAATGGCGTGGTGTCAACGTGCAGTAGCGACAAACACAAAATTAAAATGACAGCAACTGCTCACCATTTATACAGGGATCACATCAACTGATAACATGCAAGTGGGTATTCAACGACAGACCACCTATAGAAATACTAGAGGGAGTCTGCTTTATCAGCATTTACAAGCATTATCATCATCATTATCAAACATCTGACACCCACTGGCCTCCAGCAGATTTCAAGCCATCATAAAGGCGATGGGTGGGTGTACCCCTGTCCACTAATAGGTGTCTGGCAACTTTTGATCAGATACTGTGTGTTCATTCACTTTAGGTGTGTGTTGGCACATGCCACTAATAATTTTGTGGTTGATACACATTCTATGAGCTCATGAGAGCTACTGTTGGGTTTTCTGGTTATGTGGAAACTAGTGCTTAATTTGTTGTTTTTCTATCCACCTGCATACATGCATGAACATTTCTCCAGCTTTTTCATCAATACATGTGGTGACTCATCAAGGATGATAATGTTACTGTCATCAGCTAACATCACTGTTTCACCATGTTTGACTCTTTGGGAAGAATTGTTGATGTATATCAAGAATATACTGGTCCAAGCTTTAAACGGGACACCCCCCATAATGACTTGCCTCCTTCCACAGCCAAATTTGTTCAAAAGTTATGATCACCAACAATAAACTTTTCATGTGAAATTCCTTCATTTATTATTGAAGGGGTGGATGAATGTCTATGTCTCCAGCTGATAAACAGATTACCTGTACACATTGTCCAGCTCTGTACTGATTGAAAACTTAATGTGATGGGCTCAGTTAACACTGGGTGTGATAGACAACTTTTTACAATCTCAATACAGAGAGCTATTTCTGGGAAGTGATAGGGTTCAAATCAGTGTCCTTCCTTCAGTGCATTCCTGAAGCTGTACTACAACAAGATAATTGACATCCATACCTTGCAATGAATGTTTGAGACGTCTCTATAAGAGAGATACTGCTTTTCCTTGGCCAGTCCATTCACTTTTCTTCAGAGACTAGTACGCTAATCCAATGGTCAAAATATGTGAACTGACTGAGATGGAAGCTACCTAAAATGTTATTCCTCCAGGATGCATAAAAAAACTTGTTTCATTCAGTGCTGAGATGTGTCAAAGCAGCATTTGCAAGTTTCCTAAATATTAATTATGAGCATGTAACAGTATTTTAAAGCTCTGTATCTTCAATCATTTCTTTGTATCACTATAGGTCATATGTGGAATAAATTTCCTTCCTTTTTATGTGACATGACATTACAAATATAACAGTGGTGTACAAAAATTTCATTCAATAATTTTGATGACAATGACTACCTGAAGTAGGCCCCTAGTGCTACAATAATTATTTAAATTTGTTGTCAGTACTTTACCTTCCACACACTTATGATGTCTGTTTCCTTATCTACAAGCAGTGCACCAGACTCATCTCGAGGCAACATGTCACCTTCTCTCTCGACAAGACCACATGGATGGTGGACCAAATACAAATCTAAATAGTCCAACTGCAGGGCTGCCAGTGATCTTTTGATGTATTTTTCTACTCTGTCAGGATGGTTTCCAAAGTTAGGCAACTGAAAAACAACAAATAATTTTCTTATACACATCTACATGCAACATTAATAAGTGCATAAATTACATAATCAGTTTCAAATTACATTTTTAAATCAAAAATCAAGGATGGGGCTTCAAATTATATTTTTATGTTATCATTACTCTACAAAATTATGTTTAAGTACTAATATCTCTGCACCTGGAATGAAAACATACTGAGTCAGCAATAATTAAACAATTGATTACATCATTCACTTATTCAATTTCAATTATGTTCTTTTCAGAATCTGAAGTTAGTTTGTAGGCTCTTAGTTGTATAGACAGACAGCAGTGCTTCACTGCCCAGTTTGGGAAATCTTTTAAGAGGTGTTGCATTAGTTTTCAAGGTCCAAGCAAGATCCATAAATGCCATGGATGGCACTTATCATATGTTTTATACTCTTGCTGGTGGTATACACACCATCAGTATGATATGTGATGCTCTCAAGAGACAATACAGCATGTCATTGGTGTCTGCAGAAATTTTTCTAAAATGGGGCACAATTCAAAATTTAACAGTTTTGGTATAAATGATTCAATGAATTAAAAAGATGTGTCATACCACATGGACTAAATTTGACAAGAATTACACAGAACTTATTGTATCTCAAAGATTTGATAGCTATTTATGTAAAGTACATATTTTTATGTCACTAATATGAACATGGGTGCCACCTTTTTGATTCAACAGTCTGAAATGAGATCCTCATAGGACTAAATCC